>NW_007247699.1:334134-424134 GCF_000164805.1 Carlito syrichta | reverse complement strand
TGAAATGAGGATACAACTCATATCTAAAGATATTTAAAGTACCAAACCTGATATCTAGTGTAAAATGAAATTCAGAATGTACCTATCAACTCCAAATTAATCTCTAAAAAAATCTACATACTCTTTATCAAAACAATGCAGAATTAGGAAGAGAAATCTTAAGACAGATCAAGATTCTAACTTGCAACTTACTGTGAATAGCTTTTAATAAAAAAAGAAATAATAAATCAATATTAGAGATTTGATTAATGACACTTTTGAAAACAGATTTTTTATTTAAGAAATTCAGTTAATTTTAAGAAAATTCTCAAAGTATTCCCTCTGTTTTGGAACTCCTATCACAATTCAGTAATAACTGATATTATGCCAACTGCTATTACATGAATCATCTCATCTCATTTTATTCTTTCGACAATCCTATGTGGTAGATGCTAATATCTGCTTTTTCACAAATAAGAAAGTTTTAAAAAGCTCAATTAAACTGTCCAAAGTTACACAGCTCCAAAGAAATTAACATCTGAAAAAGCTTTTCATTACAGTATCATAAATGCTTTGCACAGGAAAGCAGACCCACTTGCCACAAGTCAATCTGCCAAAAAAAAAAAAAATGTGCCTAAATTATCCAAATTACCCATGTTACCAATTATAAATATTTAAAGAACAGACTTCTTTATTAAATATGACCATATTATTCTAGTGAACGTATTCTAAGGTACATTTAATAATTATATTCTTCTTAGCAATATTTTAAGATATATTCAGTTTTTCACAACTAAAATCATAAATTCTATCCTGTTATAAACATAACAAATTTTAATGTTTCATATGTAAATTTTAATATTTATATTGATTTCTAATTCTTCTCAAAGTTTTATCTATTTTGCCATGTTTTATCATATTTAGGATCACGCTGTTACTTTTACCTATTTATAAACTATTTTATTGGTTGAGAATTGTTTTAATAGCTTTTCAAAATTTGTGAAACTTTAATTGACGAGTTTTCGTTGTTTTCATGACATTTTAAGAAATGTTCATTTATCTGTCCCAGATCTTTGCTGTTGAAGCTAAAGAAAGTCATTTTTGGAGGAAAGAGGGGAAAAAAAGTTCACATACATTCCAGGAAGATATTCCAATTTCAACAGCACTAGGAATGAAGGGTTAGGGGCAGGTTCTTTTTTTAAAAAATTGGAGTCTCATTCTGTCGCCCAGGCTGTAGTATAGTGGCATGCTTATGGCCATCCCAGTGTTGACCCACTGGGCTTCGGTGATCCTTCTGCCTCAGCCTTTGAGGTAACTGGAACTAGAGGCAGGCACTACCACGCCTGGCTAATTTTTTGATATATTGTAGAGACAAGATCTTGCCAAAGTTGCCAGGGCTGGTCTTGAACCCATGGGTTCAGGCAATCCTCTCCCCTCGGTCTCATCTCCCAAAGAGCTGGGATTACAGGCTGTGTCCCCGAGCCCCGCTAGGGGCAGGTTCTAGACGGTAGTATCAGAGAAGACAATGACAGAACTGTGAAGCCTTGCCATCCTCATGCCTTCTAGGCCTTTCAACTCACACAACACAGAGTGTGAAAACAAAGAAAGCACAAACTAGTCTGGGGCAATTTTAGTACAGTACATAACTGGTTTCCAGCAAATTTAGCTAAGTTTCCAGCACAATGACAAGCATATTTGTAGACATTTTTAAAAATATGTAGAGTGAATAAATTAACATTTTAAATATCATATTTTGATTTCAAAAATAACCTTTGGTCAGCTAAAAGTATTTTACATAAATTTTGTTTTAAAAATAAAATAAACATGCATGCCCATTTTAGGGACAACTAGATTATTATAACACCCCAAACAACTTCATTCTAAAGGATTGCTGACTTTTATTTTTAAAAAGAGAGCAACTATAAAGAAAGATTCAGAAATAGATTCACAAAAATTAGAAACTATAGCAAGTATCTCCAATGAGACAATAAAATTCTTTTTCTTTTTTTCTTTTTTTTTTTTTTGAGTTGGAGTCTCACTTTGTCCCCCAGGTTGGAGTGCAGTGGCACACTCAAGAAAACCCCAGCATTGACCTGCTGGACTCAGGCAATCCTTCTGCCTCAGCCTTGTAAGTAGCCAGAACTATAGGTGTACACTACCACGCCTGGCTAATTTTTTATTTAATGTAGAGATGAGGTCTTGCCAAGTTGCCCAGGTTAGGATTATAGGCTGAGCCACCAAGCCTGGCCTGAAACAATGTAATTCTTAAAGCATACTTACAAGTAAGAGAACTATTTGGAGAGGTCACTAAAATTAAGATATCCAACTATTATTTTTCTCTAATGCCATTTTACTGATAATATATTATCAGTAAATATATCTATAATATATCTATAATATGTCTATAATATATCATTGGTTGATATACAAATATTATAGTAAATGATAATGTATTTAATCACATTCCATTTGCACTATGCTTCCTTATAACTTCAGCTAAGTTTCTACACATAGTGGCTTAGTTTTAAATGGTTGTCCAAAAACTACAACAAGTTACAAATTCTCTTCCATTCGTATGCTCATTCATAATAAATCACTGTTTCATAGGTCATCAAATAAATATCAAGTCTATATTTGCTGCTCAGTAAAAAGCAAATAACTTGGTGTGGAAAATAGTTCTTTAGAAGAATATATCAGTTATCTTGGCTAACTATGAGATTACCTAGAACTTCTGTAAGACTGGACCCTTTTATTGAATAATATATTGAGTACAAAACAAACTGCTATTATTTGAATGTCCCCCAAAGTCCATGTTTGGAAACTTAATCCCTATTTATAACAGTGATGACAGGTGGGGCCTTTGGAAGATGACTGGGTTATAATGGCTCTATCCTCATAAATGGAGTAATGCCATTATCACCAGAGTGAGTTAGTTATCACAGCTGTGAGTTCATAATAAAAGAATAAAATTCAGGACAGGTGTAGTGCTTCACACCTGTAATCCCAGCACTTTTGGAGGCTGAGATGGGAGGATCGTTTGAGGTCAGAAGTTCAAGATCAGCCTGAACAACATAGTGAGGCCTCATCTTTGCAGAAACAAATAAACATGTTTTTTAAAAAAGAATAAAGTTTGTCCCCTTCTTGTTCTGTCTCATGTGCTCACTTCTGCCTTCTGCCATAGAATGACCCTCACCAGATACTAGTACCAGGCGCTTAGAATTCCCAGCTAGAAAACCATGAGTCAAATAAACTTCTATTATTTAGAATCACTCAGTCTGTGGCATTGTTATGCAGTAGAGAATGAATTAAGATACAAACCAACAAAATAAGTATGTAAATAAGTATATAAATATATTAAATTGTGTATGGATAAACATAAAAATTGTGTATGGATAAACATAAAAAAGACCAATAAAACGTTGAGGTTAGAAGCCTGATTCAAATATAAGATGCTTATAAATTATACAGTAACATTTTAAACTACTACTATAAAAGACTGTTAAACCTTAAGACTGTTAAAAGAATATCATACTAGTCTGCAAACTAATACTTGTGTCCTTTGCAATTACACATAATCAAGCACCTCTGTTTCTGAATGAGGGGGGAGGAGGAGGATCAAATCCCACTTCTGACACCAGATTATGTAAGTCTAAAAAGAGACAGTAGAGAAATTTACCTACAAATATGCTGAGTTTATTTGGGATAAGAAATGAGCATTATTACCTAGAATGCATGGAATGCCAAGCCACCAGTGCATCCAGTGAGTCAAGGGTTTTAAATAACAGCTTTTATTAGCAAAAAGGGAGAGACTCATGTAAGCTGCTTAGAAACAGCAAAGTTCACTGATTTCAGAGGTTAAAGTCAGAGTTGTCATCAGTTCATTGGTGAAGATGCTGTTAGTAGGCAAGTGTCTTCAAGAGCATCTTCTCTGAATTATAATAGTCCTAAGGAAGGTCCTAAACCTTGTAAAAGCAGGAGATATGTAAAGGATATAAAAGGGGTTTTTGTGGGGTTTTTAGAAAGTCATGTAAGCATGAGCCTTCTTTCCTTTTTGTCTTCCTGGCCCTGCTTTGACTGGGTGTGACAAAAGTGGTCACATCCTGGTATCTGCAACTTTCATAAGGGAAAAGAGAAGGCAGTTTAATTAAATTTAACAAAGGTCCACACCTCTTCGCCTCTCCTTTTTATTTTTGTAATTTCAAAGAGCTAAGTTACGTGACATCTATTACTGTGCTAGAGGAAGCAAAACCCAGGAAATAAATCAAGAGGCAAGAGTTACTGAAACCAGGACAAAAACCAGAACTGAATAATCTGTTAGAGAACTAAACCATAAGGAATACCTTTTTAAACTTATTATCTACAAAAAATAATGAAATTATAGTATTTATTAGAAACTGCCGAAAAGGGAAATCCTAAGGGGTTTTCAGCAAATGAAGAATGGTAAATGCAAATTGGCAATACAGAAACAATAACTAAAGAAGTATAGAATGATGCTGCTATTTCCTCCCATTTAACAAGGTCCATCAATATATTTTAGTAAATATAGTAATAATCAAAGGAGCTTTCATAAGTCCTTTACTGATCTCAGATCCTCTAAGCTTAATTTTCTCCATTATACCTTACATTTTTCAACAAAACATTCTGTTACCAAGGAAGCTTTTCAGAATGTTCTTACTAATGTTCTATGGCACTTTAAAAAAAACAAACAAAAAAACTAGGATATAGTAAGCATAATGGGCTTTCTTTACATTACAGTGTTTAAGGACGATTTACAAATTAATTAACTAAAAATATATTTGTTGAAAACCCACTAGATGCCACTGTTCTAGAGTCTGAAGATACAGAAATCAACAACAACAACAAAAAGGTAGGAGGAAGGAGGATTAGTTAGTTTGAAGATTAGAAAAACACTCCAAACCTGTTCAAATCTATACCTTTAGCAGTAAATATTTATTGATAGAAAGTAACACTCCCCCCCCCAAAAAAAAAGATCCTTAAAATATCTGGAGTTAATGTTTAAGCAAGGGGGCAGGGAGGAAATATGAAAGTTGGTGACTATTATAAAATCCAACATCAACTCTTTCCATCAACTTCAGGTTTTGTGGTAAATGCTTCATTTTTAAAACAAAATAAGGAAATGCTGTCACTTACGCACATATAATACCACAATGCCACTACCCACCCCCAAATTGTGTATTCTACTATTGACTTAAACCACTTTAGACCTTAAGATTAATAATCTGGCCAACTCATAACAATTCAAATCTCTACTCAATTTATAGTAAATACAGCATACGTTTAAGCTAATATTCATAAATGACTACCTAGCTATCTCATCAAGTATAAGCCATTACAAATAATCATATCTTAAAAGACAAATAGGATATAAAAATATTCTAGCAAACAAAATTTATAAGATATAAAATTTAAAAATTATGGGACTTCAAAAATACATAAGGGGAAGCAAAGCAAATGAGCACTCTAATAGTTTCAACTCAGTTAACAGGACTAATTTTTAAAAATTTGTTCTAAATATTCAATAAACTGAATAAAAAACTATCTCTGATGAAAATAAAAATATTTCTGTTTGAAAATAAATCATAAGATATTTGAAATGACTATTATGTGTGATGTGTAATATATTCAAAATTTTGATTATATGATTAATGCTTCCATGAGAAACCAAATCATAGTGTTTTTACTTACTGTTGTATCCTCAGCATCCAACACAGGTGGCATATTAGCAGATAATCAAAGTGTTTGTGAAATGAATGATTTTATACACACACACACACACACACACTCATAAAGGATCTGAGTAGCTTATTAGCTCTTATATTTTATCTTTATTTTTTTAATGCTGTGACTTGGATCTCTACATTTACTTAAATGCTCGCTGCTGACTCCTGCGTTAAATTTGAAACTTCTAACACTACAACTTTCCCTATAAAATAAGGATAGTATTATTTATAAATTACAGAAATACTGTGAAGATGTAGATAGACGCATGTAGTTTAGATATTTTATTTTATTTCTTAATTTTTTTTGAGTCAGAGTCTCACTCTGTCGCCCAGGCTGGAGTGCAGTGGCACGCGGCCACCCCAGCATCGACCTGCTGGGCTCTAGCGACGCTTACGTCTCAGTCTTCCAAGTAGAGAGAACTACAGGCGAGCACTACGACGCCCAGCTAATTTTTTGTTTATTGCAGAGATGATGTCTCGCCAAGTTGCCCAGGCTGGTCTCAAACCCACCGGCTCAGGCAATCCACTCCCCTCGGCCTCCCAAAGTGCTGGGATTACAGGCTAAGCCACCGAGTCCAGCCTAGTTTAGATATTTTAAAAGACGTCTTTGTGAACACACAAATGCAGCTGTCATAAAATTCACAAATGTTGTAATGTATACATTGGATACACCTTCCTAAATGGTCTTGCAATGTTTTAATGTTGTGACAGAAAAATATGCAAACAAAACAAGGAGTACAAGGAAAATGAAAAATTTTCAAGCATGAGGTTTATAATAAGATGTCATAAAAAGGTGCCCCGATTAACAGAGATAAATAAAAGAATACATGTGTATTGTTTCACCCAATGCTCACATTTTGGTTTCTAATACTAATCCCCTCCGAAAGGGATTAATGTTCTCCAGAGTGATAGCTGATCGCAGGGCTGTGGGAAGAAGTTACAAGATGAGCCCTGGATCTCCTACTATTCCAGAAAGTACTCAAGAAAATGAGGAGGCATGTCAAAAGAGCATAAGAATAAGCTTGCAAGGCTTCCCACTGGGCAAATGTGGAACAATTTGAGAACTAAAATAATTATGATCATCAGTGCATTACTAACCACTGAAAATAATAAAAATTCATGAGTCCATACCAATAATAAATGGATAAACTGGGGGGTGCGAAGTGTAAGGCATAATAACGTCAACTGATAAAGGGGGAAGACTTGACTTTGGAAAATGACCCATCACTGTATCGATTTTTATATCATAAACATCATTATAAATATTAATATTGGGATGAATTGTTTAGTGGACTCCATACTTTGATTTTCACTAGTTTTTCTTCTATGCTTTTTTTCGGTTTTAAGGTACCACATTACATTTAGTCTTGGTTTCCTTAAGCTTCTCTAGACTGTAACTTAGAAACTTCGGAAGTTTCTAAGATTTTCCTTCTTTTTGATGAATTTTGAAAGCTTTAAAGTATACTGATCTAGGTATATATAGAATGTTCCTCAATTTAGGTTTGTCTAATGTTTCCACAGATTGAGGTTACAGGTTTTGGAAAGGAAGACCCACAGAGGTATAGTGCCATTCTCATATCAGAGATATATACTATCAACATGCCCCGTTGCTGAGATTAACCTTGGTCACCTGGCTACAGCAGTGTCTGACAAGTTTCTCCACTGTATAGCAACTTCCCCCTTCTGTATTGTACTCTTTGGAAGCAAGTCACTAGGCAGAGTACCCTCTTAAGGGGTAGAGAGTTAGGCTACAGTCCCTCTTGGGGAATATCTACATCATCTCTTTGGAAGTCTTCTATAAGGTAGATTTGTCTCTTCTCCCCTATTCATTTAACTATTTGTGTGGACTCATATTTACTTCATACTTAGGTTATAAACCAATACCAAGATATCTATTTTGTTGTTCAAATTATTCTAGCTTTGGCCACTGAAAGCTCTTTCAATTGGCTCTTGTGTCCCTTTGTCATAACCCCATGATTCTGTTCTTTTTGGACACATTTGCACATTCTGGCACTTTAATATGCTCCAGGCTCATCTTTTATATTCTTTGCCTTAGCAGTAGAATCAACCATTTCTCTAAGGAGTCCTGGGTTCCTTTTACTGAAGCACGGTATTAGGAACTAGAATCTGGGCACTGAGTATGTTCATTGCTACTGGGGTATCAGAACTTCACCCGAGTGAATAAAGCTAAAAAATATACATATATATTAACCCATGTCTACACATATATCTATTCATTATTTTGACATGAATCCATTTGTATTTGTATTAAGCTAAATATGATTAAAGTCTCTAACTCTAATCCATACTACATGATTCATTCCAGCCTTCAGGGAGGAAATTTTGATGAGAAGCAGGATATTTGCATAGTACTTATATATACTGCTTATTAATTGCAAATGAAAAAATAATATACATAATGGAAATATCAGACAACACCTTGACTGGCTGACCAAAACATCACCATTGAAGGGCAGATGGACATCCTATGCCTCTGGATGTAAAACTCTGAGAAAGATGTATCATTTATGTAGCATAACAACCGATGCATAACCTGAATCTAATCACAAGGAAACATCAGACAAATCCAAATGAGGATTGGTCTATTAAAAAAAGAATGAGAAAACTGTACTCTTCAAAATTGGCAATGTCAAAAAAGACAATGGTAGGTTGAGGAGCCACTGCATATTAAAGCAGACCAAAGAATTAAATTAATGCCTAATCCTGCTAGATACTATAATAGAAGGAAAAATATTATAAAGGATGTTATCTGGTCAAATGATGAAACTGAAATATGGATGGTAGTCAACGTATTATACCAAAGCTAAATTTCATCAATTTGATAACTATTATGGTTATATAAATATGACAGTGTTCTTATTTTTAGGGAATACACACTAAATTATTTGGGGTAAAGTAGCATAATGCATACAAATGGGTCAAAAAAAGAGGTATGCTTATGTATTTATATACACATGGGCATGTAGATGTGGGTGTACTTACATATAGAGAGAGACAGGGAGAAAGCACAAATGATAAATGGGGCAAAATATTAAAGTAGGTAAATGCAAATAAGTTTATAAAAGGACATGAGCTTTGTTTCATTTATGATAAACATGACATATACATAGTAAGACTGTGTTACCTTAAGTATGGGCTTTCAAATGTTTTCCAGAAACAATTATTCTCACCTTTGATGTCCTCTGTAACCAAAAACTCAATGAAGAATATCTTTAGAAGAAGGAAAATCTTTTTTTTAATAGAGTGATTTGAATTCTTCCAGGTATATTCCTAGTGGGGGGATTGTGGGGTCATATGAAAGGTCAATTTTTAGAACTTTTAGGAATCACCACACTGTTTTCTATAGAGGCTGTACTAGTTTACACTCCCACCAACAGTGTAGAAGTGTTCCCTTTTTGACACACCCTCTCTAGCTTCTGTTATTTTTTGAGTTATTGATGATGGCCATTCTGACTGGAGTTAGGTGGCATCTCAGTGTAGTTTTAATTTGCATCTCCTTGATGACAGTGAAGCTGAACAGTTTTTCATATATCTGTTGGCTGCCCATCTGTCTTCTTTTGAGAAGTGTCTATTCATATCTTTTGCCCACTTTGTAATGGGGCTGTTTATTTTTTTCTTTTCAGAATGTTTGAGTTCCTTGTAGATCCTTGATGTCAGGCCTTTGTCAGACATGGAGCTGGCAAATATGGAACCAACCATGCTGCCCATCAAATGAGGAATGGATTTTTTAAAATGTGGTTCATATACACAATGGAATATTACACAGCCATTAAGAAGAACAAAATCATTAAGTTTGCAGCAGCCTGGATGGAATGAGAGTTTATAATACTGAGTGATCTTTTCACAGAAACAAAGATCTGAATACCACATGTTCTCACTTATAAGTGGACCTTAAATAACTACCATAATACTATAAGGATTGACAGTAGTGGGAAACTATGGGGAGGGGCAGAGAGGTGGAATTAACGGTAGTAGATAACTGCCTGGGGAAGTTGGGGCACGCCTCATCAACAAGGGTACCTGCACAATGAATATTTGTATACCGAACCCTTAATCGTACCCCACAATTTTAAAATTAAAAAAATTTTTAAAAAAGAAGGAAAAGCTAATTTGGCCTATTTGGAGAATACCTCTAACAGTGATTTCATTAGTACCAAGTACCACTGGCTAATATGCACCGACAAATTATAAACAAATACAAATTTGGCCTTTTCCTTAAGGGACTTCTCCAGTTCAATCACTAAGATTTCCAAATTGATACTTATCACAATGGCATATAGGTCCATATTTGTCATTCAAATCAATGTCAGTTAAAAGGGTTACCATTAATAAGTGATCTCTGGAACTACAATTACAATTTACAAACAGCAATTTCTACTGTAATTTACAATAACACTCTTTCTGAAAATTTTATTAACACAAGCTTTATGTTTTACTCTACCCTGCATATGATAAACTGTATTATTATGAAATCAGCAAGGAGGAGCTATTCCAGATGAGAACTTTTTCTAAATACCTGAAGGTTTAACAACATTCCAAACATGGGTAGGTGGAAATGTGTCTAAACCATGATGGTATTCTGTGGTAGGCAGAGTGATATGTACACAGTTTGAATCCCTGAATTTCATAAATATTACCTTAGATGGTAAAGAGGAATTAAGGTTGCAAATGAAACTAAGGTTGCTAATCAGCTAACCTTAAAATAGAGAGATTAATAGGGACTATCCTGATGAATCCAATGTAACTACAAGGGTCCTTTAAAGTAGAAGAGGGTAGCAGACTAGGTCAGATTGATACAGTGTAAGAAACACTCAACCTGTCATTACTAGCTTTGAAGACAGAGGAAGGAAGCCACAAGCCAAGGAACATGGATTCTAGAAACCAGCAAAAGCAAGGAAACAATTTCCCAAGAGCCTCTAAAAGGGAATGCAGTCTGGTCAATACCCTGATTGTAACCCATTGAGACCTGCACTGTTCAAGCTACAACATTTGTAGTAATTTGTTAGACCAGCAACAGAAAAGTTATATACATTGTATTACCTATCTTATATTTATATACATTGTATTACCTATCTTATAAAGTGTAATAAATATAATCTTTTTTGAATCAGAGTTTCACTCTGTCACCCAGGCTGGGATGCAGTGGCACGCTTACGGCCACCACAGCGATCTTTCCGCTACAGGCATATGCTACAATGCCCAGCTAATTTTTTATTTTATTGTAGAGATGAGGTCTCACCAAGTTGCCTGAGCTGGTCTCAAATCCACAGGCTCAGACAATCCACTTGCCTTGGCCTCACAAAGTGCTGGCATTACAGGTTGAGCCACCAAGCCCCGCCTAATTTTAAAACAGTAGGGAATCTTTATGGGAATCAATTACTATAGTGAGAAAATGACCCTCCCAATCCCTACCTCCAAGCACACATACTTCCCCACATCTATGCTTTAGAATATAATATAGTTTCCATATGATCTTTTGACAACAGAGATGTTCTACCCATTATCTATTACTTCCCTTTTTCTGATGTGAATGGTTCTGTTCTCAATTCCCTCAGCAGCACTGATGATCCCTCAGTTTCCATTATTCTCTCTCCCCTTTAATTATTTTCTGTTATTTTTGCTAACACATCTCCTGAGCTTCTTGGCTCTTGCATAAAGACTGGCCTTAAATGCACAAGGTTACTCAATGCCTTTTTTCCTTGCCTGCAAATCTATCAATCAGCACATAATATTCTGGCATCTCAGCTCTTTTCATTGTTGCTGAGTATTCACCATATGTTTTCCAAGGCTATCTCTCCCCTTATTTACAATGGGAACATTAAATTTTTCTATAAAGGGCTATGTCTATTTACTCTATCTGCAAACGTGAATGGGAGAGCAGCAGAGATGATACTAAGCCATACACATACATTCACTGCTATAGGCAGCTATGATAAATGGCAATGTAAGTGCATATTCATTTTCTCTGTATATAGGCAACCTCCCCCAGCTTTGTCTTGTATGTTCTCAGTAAGTGCTTAAAGGACAAGGGAGGAAATAAGGTCTTAACTTTCTGGTGTGCAAATTATAGGAAGCAGAGAGAACTAAGTAAACAAAGCCAAGTTATATGTAGTATCAGAAGAGATAATAATATATATTTAACCTACAATACAGTGTCTTAAAATATCTGCACTCAAGACATTGAAGGTCTTCCCATATTTTAATAGTGCAAACATTATCAGACTGAGAGATACTAGGTGACAAAATTATGTCTTATTCATTCTTGTTTTCCTGCCTCCCAGAATTAAGCTTAATTTGAAATAATCTTTTTTTAACCTTATGACCGATTTGTATATGAGCTTAGACACAGAGACCTTTGCAATCTAACAACAATAAGACTTATTAGTATTAGGATCACACACAAGGCTGAAATATCATAGTGTTAAACTCTCTTTAAAATCCATGTTTTATATTGATCACACACAAATTGTGGGGCAGTAGCATATATCCAATGGTTTTATATATATATATGTTATATAACATATATATATTTAAACATGGCAACTCTCCAAGCAATTCCCGTGACAAGTTCCATGGCAAAATACAAACTACACATGATGAAATTCTGGTTTATGTCTTTAACACATAAAATATTTAATATAATACAGTAAAGCTATATTCAACTAAGTTATTTAAAAATATATAACAGAGTCAAATATATAAATCTACCATTTTCATTATCCTATAAGAAACCTGCAAAGAAAAAAATCATATGGCTCTTTCGTGAGCTCTGAAAATTAAATTATAATATCTGAATTATATCTGAAAGAATCAAAGGTGTAAGATAAAAGCTAACTTCAAAATAAGTTACTTTAGGATTGTATTGAACATTCTTTCAATTAAAGATTTCCAATTAAGCTATCTAGAAAAGTTATACTTTTAATTTTAAAAGTTAAAGGAAGATCAGTAACTGATACTGACTTCACACTAAAATGTTTTCACTAATACAAATAGTATTGACAAATACTATTGACACATAATATTGGCAAAATTTTAAGCTAAATATAAATTGACCTTTATTGAGAACTTGAATAACCAAACACTCGCAATCACAATATATAGATATGACTTTTAAAAATACACACAGAAACCACTTCAGCACTTATGAAATAGAATGCCATCATCTTCCATGTAAAAGCTAAAATCAAATCAGAAATTGAATCTGATGTCAGTTTATTTCTGCAAGCATACTATATTTGGTAAACTGCTTCCTCTTTGATAATATAGTGGTTTCAGTTTTGTATAAAGACTCATTATAAGCCACAATGTTTCCTAAGTATAAAATATGTAGCATTTTATTAACTCCATTTCCATGTTTCATGAACAGCCATGGATTAACTGCCAATCACTTTAAAAACAGATTTAAGTTTCAAGTAGTTCTGCTATGATTTGCTACAAATTACTTTGGAAATTTCCTAATAATGACTATCTCACATAGTTTACACTCCAATCATTTTCTTAAAACTTACCTAAAATGAAGATAATAATACTTGTTACTTGGCCCTCCATGTATTTAAAAACAAAAACATGAGCCAAAGAGCTCCAGTTCTTTCTGCATTATCTAATCATGTCACAACATTTCAGAGTAGAATACCAAGGTTCTACCCACCTCTTATGAAAATTAATGGGATACAGGAATGCTTTGGAGTTTCTTGTGAAGACAAGAAAAAGATAGGGGATGCAATGAACATCTTTTATGAGAAGGCAAAAATTATTTGAAGAACTGCCATAGACAATAGCCAAAGGGGGGATTCAGAATGGCATTGACAGGATATCAATAACAATCTGATGGCTTTAAAATAAACTCTCAACATTTTGCAAGTCATGCTTTGCCACTTCCTAGCTTTAGAATAAAATAAGTTATTTGCTCCCTCTACCTTGGTTTCTATATAGTTAGGCATAATAATAGGATATAATTCATTATAGATTTATTGAGAAGATTATGACAAAGTACTTAGCATAGCCGCTAGCTCAGGATAAGAGCTCAGTTAAGTGGTGTGTTATTCCTATCATCTCATTTCAATTGAGTTTTGAAAGGCTTTCTCAACATTAACTCTGGAAATATATTAACAATTTGAACTTAGTGATAGACAGAAATCTGTTATAGAAAGTTTCAAATTTGTCAATCAATCTACAGTATTTATTGAGCATGTATTATGTACCTAGTCATGTAATGCTATCAGGTAAATAACATGATACCTGTCTTCCAATAACTTTTCATATTAGAAGATAAATAAAAGGGGAGGAATATGTAGACGATAAGATAGGGGAGAGACCCAAAACTAAAACATACATTAAACTGGTTGAGATTAATGATAACTGGAACATCAGTTCAAAGAGAGTTCTTTGGGATGTCTCATGATAAGACTCAAGAAAGATAGTCTGAAAAGACAAAGACTTTATATTGGTGGCTAGTGAAAAATAAAGTTGATTAGGTAAGGTTCTAAGAATTTTAAAGCATAATGGCATAATGAAAGCCTGTTTCATTCTATTCTTTTTTTTTTAAGATGTCCATCCTACTAAAGACAATCTACAGATTCAATGCAAAACCCATTAAATTACCAACATCATTCTTCTCAGAGCAGGAAATGATATACAGAAATTCATGTGGCAAAATAAACGACCACAAATAGCCAAAACAATCCTTAGCAAAAGAAACAAAGCAGGAAGTATCATACTTTCGGACTTTAAACTTTACTATAAGACTACAGTAATCAAAACAGCCTGATATTGGTACAAGAACAGGAATATAGACCAATGGAACATGATAGAGATTCCAGAAGCAAAGCCTAAATTTCTCAACCAACTCATCATTGACAAAAGCCTTAACAACAACCACTGGGGAGAGGAGAACCTACTCAGTAAATGGTGCAGGGAAAACTGGCTGATCACATGCAGAAGATTAAAATAGGACCCTTACGTAATCACCATACACAAAAATTAATTCTAAATGGATCAAAGACCTAAATGTAAAACCTCAAGCTATAAGAATCTTAGAAAACACAGGAGACACCCTTATGAAAATTGGAGCTGGCAACCATTCTATTTTTCTAAGCATGTGTTTGATGAAATCATTGAATTACTAAATCGCTGAAAAGTTTTTCTTCCTTCTTTCCACAAATATTGATTGAATATCTACTATCTAGAAGGTAGCATGTAAAGTACTAGAACTAAGAAAACATTAAGATGAGGACTAGGCATACCTGGTTTGAAGAGAATACTTTCATGTAGATAATCCCAGAAGAAAACTGACGAAGCTTATTTTACCAGCACTACACCTGTACTTTATCTTCATTTTCTTTTAAATGAGTAGACTTTTTCTCTTTACCACTTAAAGATTTAACACTTTCAAGATTGCATCAAATGTACACATTGTAGATATATATTCATATCAAAAGCATTATTCTTAAACTCTATCCTGAAAGCTCTACTCACCTAAAATACACCAAATGAAACTGGTATTGTAGATCTGCAAATGAACTCTGTTTTTAAGTGCCCTACAATTTTGACAGATGTCAGAAAACAACAAGAAAATTAATCCTGGTTGAAAAAAGGGAAAGCAAGGATAATTTAGAAGTAGATTTGGGTGAAAAGAATATGACTACCTTCCACAAGGAAATCCAAGATTTATAAAAGCATGTAACCCAATGAAAGTTACTCAATCTTCTCACATTTTGGTTTCTTCATCTATAAAATGGTGAAAATATGTAGCTCCTACCTCAAAGGTATGTTTTAATACTCTGTTAAGTTAATATTTGTAAAACACTTAGCACAGTGTTTGCCTCACAGTAAATATTTCATATGCGTTGCTATTATTATTGTAGAAGCATCTCTCCAATATCTATCTTGTTGGTGAACAATAGGCCCTGACAAAAGTAAACAGCTCTAAAAGGGGAGTCTTCAGGAGTGATACAACAGAAGGACAAGCAGGTAGTCACAACACTGTTAGAATAGTGATATAAGTGTATTTAAGAAACAAGAGGAAAAGCAGACATCACAATAAATGTGTTTGACTATAAATAAATATATGAAAAAAGACTATATTCTATATTTAACTAAATTTAGATAACTTCCTATCACTTTACATTGCACAAACAAAAGTGATATTAATAATAAAGAGTATACTTCTGAAGCTGGAACCTCATCAATGATTTGTTCAGCTTGCATAAGTCACAACTGATTGGACACAGTCCCTGTGGGCATGCCATTTCATCCAGACTGGACGGTTCATTAGTCATAATTACTATAACTGTACAGCAGAGACTGCAGTTTTATCTCATCATACATCTTTGATCAAGCTGCTTCAATTCTGCTTCATCAGCATATGAAGTCACATTATTGGAGCTTTTTATTTTCCAATCGGTAATTAACACAGATTATGCTTTTTATCAAAACATGTATTTGGTCTTTACATTCAACAGTGAGGGCCCAGATCTGACCACTGTTTGACCTCTGATATTTCAAAACCATCTAAACACCATGAATCATCAACTGAAACCCAGAATATTACAGAGAAAATTAAACAAAGAAAAGAACTGACCTGTGTTAAAAGCATAAGATGATTGCACTTATCTAAATTGAGACTAACCATATTTGCTGCAGCTTCTCATTAAACATTAAATCGCACACCAGAAGAACACATCATACATATTTGTTTTGCACTGCCACTTTCCAAACACTCATACCACAATTAGTGTTTCTTGCAAACTATAAGCTGCATAAAGAAATTTTCCATGAAGCTTGAAGACAAAGTAATACAGAAGATTGTTCAAGAAGGTTAAAGAACAGATGGATAATAGATTTCACTGAACACTAAAGCATAACACACGAACTTCAGGAAGGAAAATGTTGCCAAAACATGGTTCAAATTTAAAATACTGAATGAAATTGATGTGTCAGGAATTTTTTTTCGTACAAGTTATTTTGGAGAACAATAGGGGACTAAAAGGCCTGTCTCACTATTTTTGTGTCTCACTATTTTCATGTGCAAAGTGTCCCTACCGTAGGCTGCATGAACAATCATAATCGACAGTTACATGCAGGCACTGAGGCTGCAAAAATCCCAGAGTAATTAGTGTTGTCTGAATGCAATGACATCTGTGTTCTCAGGGTTCTCAAGATGTGTCAGGCCAATAAGATGTATATGAAGAAATATGACAAGCATTGCAAATGCCCTTCTGAAAGGTCTTACACTTTGGGGAAAAGCTGAAGAAATAACACATGTCATCTTCTTTTTGTAAGCAATATATTTAAGATTAAAAGATCTTTTGAGTCATTCATTCTTTTTGTAACTATAAAGCATTTATTTATTCAAGATACAGCAATGTGGTATGATAAAAATCTGTTTTAAGTTTTCTTCTTTCTAAAACTTTCTTAACACACGCGATTCTGTGCAATACCATATATGTCCCTATTGCTGTAAGTGACAAAATAGAGCATAACTTAATAACATCCCTTGATTTCTTTAGCTTTTAATTTTAAAATGGTATCTCAGTACTGGACAAAAAAATGCTTAAAATTTGTGTTTATGTGCCTCAGACTTATGTTTGCATTTTTCTAGTAATAGAGACTACTAAACCAACTGCAGTGAGAAGGCTTTGTTTGAGGACACCTAATGCTTTTGCTTACTGGGCCTATTGCTGAGCTCTCTCTCTCTCTAGGCTGTAGCAGTATGTTTGAGCATACACTTGTTCCAAGAAAGACATTAGTCATCATTAACAGAAGCACTGACACCAAATTTAAGTGCCTCTCCACAATGACCAAGTGGCAATCATCTTTCTCTTACACTGTCACTGCTGATTAGGATTTTCTTTCATGAAAATTTAATTTGTCCCCTTTTCTGCAGCTTTTTTTTTAATTCCTGAAGAAACATCTCATATTCAGAAAAGATTGCAACTAAAGCAGAAGCAGCTCTACCCATACAGCTAATGATACAGAGGTTGAACAAGCCGTAGCTAAACATTCCATCTAATCCAACAGAATACCACAGATGAAGTCAGTGACTAGTACACAGCAAAGAAAAACGGTGATTCTAAAAGGAATCTTACTTTAAAAATCTATAAGCCTCAAAAAGTGACTAATTCAAGAGATATGAATAGTCTTCCCTAAATATTAGAAACATTTAATAAAGCTTCTTTAAGACTAAGAAAACAGCACTTCAATAGTAGCCATCTGTCAGTAGATTTCAAATTTGTATTTTCTATTTCTTAAAAAAGAAGCATGTCAGCCGGGCTCGGTGGCTCAGCCTGTAATCCCTCACCTTTGGGAGGCTGAGGTGAGTGGATTGCCTGAGCCCGTGGGTTCGAGACCCACCTGGGCAGCGAGACCTCATCTCTACAATAAATCAAAAAATCAGCTGGGCATGGGAGCGCGTGTCTGTAATTCCGGCTACTTGGAAGGTTGAGGCGGAAGGATCGCCGGAGCCCAGCAGGTCGAGGCTGCGGTGGCCAGGAGCGGCCACTGCACTCCGGTCTGGGCGACAGAGTGAGATTCCAACTCAAAAAAAAAAAAGAAGCATGTCACTGTAAACTTAAGATATTTAGGCATACATACCTTCAGTGTAAATTAACCTGTTGGAAAGTTTTTTTTTTTTTAATGGAATTTTTCATTGTATTGGACAAATGAAAATGATTCATGTGGCCTTGCAGAATACTCTCCAGCCAGATGACACCACAGACAAACTCTGGTTCTGTACAATATCACAGTGTTAAACAAGATATCACAGCGATAAGTTATTTAAGGAAGTTTTCAAAAACATTTACTTTCTGTTTTATTTCAATCCGTTTAAAGTGGTTTTTTTTTTTTAATGTAAGCATGTGATAGTTTGCAAGGATCCTGGTACAAACCAAACTCCCACTTCTAGTTATAAATATTATTTCTCTTTATATTATTTATATATTGTAACAAAATAGAGACTGCTTTAATTTAAAGTATCTCCAAATAATTTAAAATTACTTTTAGAACATTTGTACTCTTATTCAAAACCTGTTACACTTTTGTGTTTATGTGAACATAAACTGTATCTTCTTGAAATGTAAATATCTACATGAAATACTTTGAAAGCAAAAATCAACCTAATTTCTTTTTAAATTCAGAAGCAGCCATAATTCTTAAAACTTTAATCATTAAGTGATCCCTCTATTTCTGACATTTTACTGTGAAAATAATATAAAGCAAATCTTAAGGTCAAATAGCAACTGCTTTGTTACACTTACAAATGGTTCAAGTTATATTCCCCAATTTAAAACTAGTCAGCAGTTAAAATATTTATGAGATTATGAATTAAAATGGATTTTGAGAGAGAATTTCTAACTACTGAACCTTTACAATAGGAATATCTTTGATTACATAAGGAGCTAGCCTAAAATAAAAGCAAGCCTATACCATTATAACCTAACGATTATCTTTGCAGAATACAATGATAAGTGATTGGCTCATTTATATCTAAGTGAACATGCTTCTTAAATCCCCAAATACTTAAGCATAAATTCTGATTTTCAGAGTTGGACGGACTTAACCAAACCAAAACTTCAAAAAGTTGCAACAGTATAATAGCTGATTCCATGGCTAGAGCTAGTAGTACATGCTCAAGTAGAGAAGTTTAGCTCTGTAACTTCCACTCTTCAACCTAAACCTCTGAGTCACTTGTCAGTTAAAGGTTGGGCGATTTATTGACCGCCTCTGGATGCATACTGTCAGTGCTGAAGGAAATATGAGGGAGGGTTGTCGCTACTGTTCTGGAGCTCATTGATAATGACATACCTGCCTCTGTCACCCATTACCCATACTACAAACTACTTAGACCTAACTGAAAAATCAATAGCCTACTTGCACTGGTTCCTGTGGCTGCCTCCTTTGATTGTCAGCTCCTGTCTAGGGTCAGCACTTACATGAAAGGGGCTGTGACTGCCTGATGCTTTCAGGACAACCTAACGATATGAAACTAGCCAACAGAACAGTAAATTCTGTCTCCCTGCCCTCCTCATCAATTAGGCTTTGACTAGGCTTGCCTGTAGAAACCTGACCTTTTAAGTTTAGGTGAATATGGACTAGCTGAACACACCATTGCCCTCAGCACTGAGCCAGGAAATCTACTGACAGGTTAAACAAAACAGAAGGTTGTAACTGTCATAATTTGCATTGCACTTTCACGCCAACAAGGGTGTTATCAGTAGGGGCAAGCCCTGGAACACACAACTCCAGCACCCTTAAGCCACGTTACTCATAAATTTTCAAGTGAAGTGAGATAAAACATAAATTCACAAACAGCAATGCATTTCTCATCTCTCAGCCTTTTAGGTTTGCACTTTGCAAACCCACAGAGTGTCCATCAACAATTCTCTCAGTGGTCACTTGGCACCCCTACTGCATTAATGAGGAACTTCCAATGACCATTGTACATAAGTAAAAATAACTCAACTAAGCCAATTTAAAGCGAGTTTTAGAACTAATTAATTTATAAGACATTAGACAGACTAATTGGTCTATATCTTGAAATGAGAACAATTAGATTTCAATGTTACCTTTTCTTGCCTCATTTCCTTTCCTCCAAAAATATCCACAAGCTTAGACAAATAATAAGTTATTGCATAAGTGAAGGGAGGTGTTGAAATTATTTCCTACCATGCTACTCTGATACAGCATCTTTTACAGTTTGAGGGAAAACTAAGAACATCTGTAAAATAAAAGATGTTAACACTTTTATGCTTGTCAGATCTTCTGATGAAAACAAGTGAAAAGCACAAGAAAGTAGAATAAAACTTTCCTTTCTATAGTGACTCATGTTTTGAGAACCACTTCCCTGCTCAGATCTTTCTTTTAACACAGTGTGAACTTGGTAATATCACAGTTGCTTAGCACAATGTCATTTTTCTAAAGAGAACACTGATCATTTCTTTCTTTCTTTTTTTTTTAACATTAATCGTGAAATGAAACTTGCTTTGGTTTCAAGAACTAATATTTACAGAATATCTAATCTTAATGAAAATGTCCAAAACATCGAGAGTCCATTAAGTTTTTTAGGGGGGAAAAAAAAAGCAACCCTGCTAACCCTGTCTAAACCTTTAAACACGTATCATTTTTCTATATACAAGAATGCATAATTTATTTTCACAGGTTTATGATCCAACTCCTATCAAGCAATAATTAGTATGCTCTTAGAATTTTTTCCAAGTTGCTACTTTCAATGTTCTTCACAACTGTCTCCAATCTATATTCTTACATTTTTTCTATAAGTCTAAAATATATATAAGCTTACTCTTATTTATGATTTTTTTATGTTATAAACTTTCATATACCTACCTTAGAGCAGCACTGAAAATCTACAATTGTTCAGAAAGACTTCTGATTAAAATAAACTAACAAAGATGTCAACAACAAATTTAGTCATGTTATGGTGAAAAATTTTATACTTTTGTATCACGAAGAGATTGCCTAGTCCAAAACCCTCATTTAACAATTGACAAGATGATAGGCAGAGATAATTACATGACCAAGGTCACCCAGATAATGAAGCTAAGACAAAAATTCAAGGCTATTTGTTTTCTAGACTGATGCTCTGTTGATACTCTCTCACACTGTCTCTCTTTATCTATCCAGGTAAACTACATGACAGTAACAACCATATATATATTTTTTAAATACATACATTTGTATCATATATTTTTAATGGATACTATAATTTACAAAAACTTTTGACAATTTGCAGAAAATAATTAGATAATTTGTAGAGCTTTTAACAAAGTTAATATAGAACAAATAACTATTAGAAATAGAAGACCTAATTAAGTATGGCTGGAACATTTTACTGACCTAATATGATGATTAACCATGCATCTGGTTGCCTTTCAGCTCCTTTGTGTGTACCTTGCTGATAGTAAAGTGAAAGGGCATGGATAGTGTCTGATCCCAGCAAGCAAATCATTTGGAAACAGTCACAGCCATAGATCAAAGATTTTTACTCTATCTAGACTGATTTAAACCTACTAACCCAGATTTTGTCTACAGACAAAACCAGTCAGAAAATAAGAGAATGACTCTTTAGGAGCTAAAGATAATAAGGGAAGATAGGGAAAATAAAGAAAAGAAACAGACTGGTGGAACCTTGATGCCCATGGGCCAAGATGGCTGTTTTATATCCTAGTTTTATTTCAGATGGTTAAAGGAAAAGTTTCTATTCCTTAGATCATCAAATATTATATCATTTATACTACACAGATGTCTTCTATACATAGACTACAGCCGATGAAGGATTTTTGTTGTTGTAGTTTAACCACTACAAGAAATCAGAGAAACCTCTCTGCACACCACATTTACTCTAACTCACAATAGTTGAAGGACAAAACAGGCTAGATTTTTAACAGTTCCATTAAAAGTAACTCAAAGTCCATTAAAAATGTCCTGTAATCTCAGCAGATCAATGCCAAATTACTATTATTAATAATAATCTAGATGGAGTGCTGTAGAACCAATACATTTTAAAATAACATGTTTAAAATGGTTACTTTTCCTAAAGTAAGACAAAAACCTACCCATATGACATGCTTAACTAATAATTTTAAACATAGGCCCACAAAATGTCTCATATGACCTGAAAGAAATATAGACAATAATGCCAAATCTTATATTTTAAGCTAAAGGCAGCTCAGTACCTGCACAATTTACATCCCTAATCTCAGGCATCTGTTTCACTAATGTCTGGCACTGATCGCAGGAGAAAGTAGAAAGGGGATGGCTTTAAGATCCCAAGAAATATTCTACATAATGTGAATCATGAACATTAATTTCATAAACAAAAGAAACCACACCTTGTTTAAACCATAACATGGGCTTTTGATTTTCTTTAGTATTAAATTCAATTCTGACTGTCCTGGTGTTCAGGGAGAGTTATTAAAGACCAGCAGAGTTTGGTTCTACTGGTTCTACTCCAGTAGTCCAGTAGACTCTGTATCTACTAGAAAAGACACAAAGACTGATCCACAAATTATATGATCATTTCTTAATAAGTTAAGAGTTAGTTCTACCAAAAGCACTGATTTATCTGAAGACTACAGTGAGTTATGAAAGCCAAAATTATTTGGCAGGTAAAATTTAATATTTACCTCATAATACAATAAGCTCAAATTGCCTTTTTAAAAAAAGGAGGGAAGGAAAGACAAGAAAAGAAAGTGTCCTAAATTTTCAGAACCACTTAACTACACATGGAAATAAAATAATGCAGTTGCTACAACTCAAAAATGTGTATTTAAAATGAGAAAAAGCTACATGATTTATTGGTAAGGACAAAAGACATATGCTAACATACATGAGAATATAGAAAGTTCCATGAAACATTCTAAAAAAAATACATGCTGGATTAAATTGAATGCACTTACATTTCATATCCTCGCTCAACAAACAATGGTATTTACTTCTGGTCACACCAAAAGCTACCTACTTCCATTTTCTTGAGTATAAGTTCCTTACTCTATCATTCTATATTTTGGTGAGATGAAATTATGTAAAAATAATTCATGCAGCTGTTATTCAACTTAGGAAAAACATAATATGTATCATATGCCCAAGTTTCTCATCCCACTATATAATATAATAACTATACTTGTAAAAGTCCAATGGGTACAAACACTACTAATCTTGTGAATTACGCAAGGTAATCCAAACAAATTTAAAAGGCCCACAAAACAATACTCATCAAAAGTACATAAAAGCTTTCATTTTCAGTACAGATTTTTAGGCTTACTATATAAAATTAAAGCTATTGCTTTCACCTGACATAATATTATCTTAAGTTCAAACTGTTCAAATGAGAACAATACCCTTGGGTTACCAATTAGAGAAATTACAAGACTTTAAAAAAAAAAAAAAAAGCTATTTTGAGAGGGGAAAAGATAACTTGTTTCAACAGTATGCTTGACCATTTTAAATTATTAAAAGTCACTACAGTGCATTGCTCAAGGCCAACATTAAATTACTGGTTATTTTAGATTGATTCCAGAATAATAATTATCAATAGCTTAGAAACAATCTCTATGACACTTCAGAGTTTTGGAAAATTAGATCGTCTGACAGATAATAAAAGAGAATGTAGTTTTATTTTGACTTATAATGTGGAAAGTATAATCTTGACAACTGTTAAATCTTCTTACATATATTTAAATATAATTATTTCAATAAAGTTTTACCAACTAATACACTAACAAATCATATTTGGGTTATTTAATTTTTGTTTTTACTGAAGTAATTTTTAACTTTAATAGTGTCTTATTTCCCCATTTATATTTTGACCAAAAAAAAAAGAATTTTGTTTTTTTTAAAAAAATAAAGCATTTTTATAATTATGTAGAATGATTAAGTATATAAGAACTAAAAATTTAGCAACATCATAGATGTTTCAAAGTTAGATTTTAATGGATATGACTATACTGGTAAACATGTGGTCCTATGTTTTCCAAAAAAGTATAAATCCTTCAGAGAAATTTCTTTTAAATCAATAATCTGATTATTTTTGGAATGCTCCTAAATGTTTCCTGGAAAATAAATTCATGTAATCTAAAATTTGTGTACTCTTTAGTAGATTATTTATATAGATTATTACTATATATTTTATATATTATCTCTACAGATAATAAAATAATAGGTAGCTTTTATGCCTCACTGATCTGATAAGATAAAAAAATGCACTAAAGTTTAACTCAGTAAACACATTTCTAAGTAAAGATCAGCAAAAAATAAAACAGTTTAAAGATTCTGTATTCTCTAGAAACGTAAACAGGATTATAACTGTCAGAGTACAGAAGCACTGACTTCAGCCATTAGTTTGGTTTTGCTTCTGAGAAACACAACATGAACTACTGAATCATTTCTTTTCAAATCCATACATTCCCTGCAGCAGTTCAAGCTTCATCAGCAGTGCAGGAATGTATAAAAATGACAGGCAAAGGGCATTAGTTTTCTTTTTTCTCCCATACTGTTTTCCTATAAATGGAAGACAGGGTTCTTTCTCAAAGCACTTAAGCTGAGGCTGTTTAAGCCAATCCTGAAGGAAAATATAACTGAATTTATGCAAGCAAGTATCACAAATGGATTATTTACTACATTTCAAGAAAATGTTGAGACAATCAAATACTGTCTTAAGATAAAAAAATATAAAGTCAGCAATCTAGTTTGTCCATTATTTCTCAATTAGAAATATTTTCACTTTTTAAAGTATTGTCAACTCATGACCTTATTTTAGCACCATTATACAGTTATGCTTCTAATTTTAAGTATAAAACTGTCCTCAAATTAAAATATACCAATTTTCTCTTGAAAACGTTTGCAGTTTTTTTTTTCAAGTTTCTGTCCCCGTAAGAGTTTCAATGAAAGAGGAAATTCAATTATTAAAAGTTTATTTAATCACGATCTAGTAAAAACAGCATGTAACAAGTAACCCGGCTACTTTTCTGTACCTTAAACATTCACATTTCTCAAAACGTAGTTATAGTAATTACTATAACCTAACTAGAATTTTAAAAGGGATTGACAGGGAAATTGTCAGACTAAAGTTTTAAACATATGCACATTTTAATTTATAGTAACTAAAAGTATGCTCACCTCGGCATTATCACCTACACTCCTATAAATGTTCCTAACGTAACGATGAAAAAGATAAAGCCTAAGGAAGTCTGAAGGCTGTGAGCAAGCCGCAACCCAAACACAGCGTTCAGATCCCACCCTGGCTGTCCTCCTGCCTCCCCTTCTTAGGCATGCCCTGCAGCCAGCCAGCACCGCAGCCCTGGGCAGAAGCATGCTGATGTTGGCACTGCCTAAACCAAACAAACAAGATGTTTAACAGTCAAATAAAATGTCCTGCAGCCTCCCTAATGAATTTGTCAAGGACCATCAGATTTCGCACCCCCTCCTTTGCCTCATTAACTCAAGTATGATGAGACGGATTATAACAAGAGAACACAGATCAATCGGTCTGAAGACTTGAAGTGCCTTTTAGCCTCTCGAGTTTCTTTCTCTCACTTGGTCTCCTTTAATAGAATATGGTATCTCCTGCAGAAGGAGCTGCCACTTCGTTTTAATACACCATCAAGGAGCTGCTGATGGACTTCTATGCTAACATACATAAAAGCAGAGGTGACAGGGGCTCTTCAATTACAGCCTCCTCGGATGCCGTTTCCCCCTTCAATTATTCAACTCGAGGAAGAGAGGATCCGCCAGCCAGCGCGCGCAGCTGAAGCTGCTGCCGGAGCCCGGGCAGCCGCGCGGGGGGGAGGGGAGGCGCGCCGGCGAGCGGAGCGGTATTTGCTGGAAGTGTTTAAGTTTATTGCTCGAATGATGTTTCTAATTAGTACCACGGCCATAAATTAAAGTCGCCTTTGTTTAACTGATTTATTATTTACTAGAGCATCTACCTTAGACAGGGTAAATTGGTAATGAATTGTTTTTAAACCAAAACATTTGTAACGTTTTATCATCCTTCAGCCTCGGTAGGTGCAAGTGGAGAACCGTGGGGACCAGGGTGCGAGAGAACTTGGGCGTGCTCCACACAGCCGCGGGCGGAGGTGGCGCGGGGTGTCCGCCCCACCAGGAGAGAGGGGGCCGGGGAGCGGCTAACTGTCCCCCGAAGCTCCCGGCGGACACCCACTCTCGGGAGCGTCGCGGGCCGGGCCGGGGCACGCGCAGGGTTCCAGCCACCCGCGAGCCAGAGACGACGAAGCAGCGACCGCCTGCAGGGCCGGAGGGCCGGCTCTGCGCCCTCCATCCCTGCCACCAGTCTCCGCCCAGCGACCGCCCAGGGGAGACGTGGCCGCGGGTCTCCTCCCGGAGGGTCGCAGAGCTCCCCGCGGCAGCCGCGCCTCCCGGCCGGAGTGCCTCCCGGAGCGCCGGAGCCACGGGCGGGGCGCCCACGCGCGGACCCCGCGGCCGCGCTCCGTCCCTCGCAGCGGGGCGTCCCGGACGCGCGCGGCTTCCTCGAGGGCTGGAGCCCGCGGCCGCCCAGCCCCGCCACTTCGGAGAAGTTCACCAAAGCGCCGAGTCCCAGAGTTTCGCTTACGCTTACTTCTGACCGCTCTTCCTAATTCCTCGCCACGAAGACCAAAAAATGAATCCGAGTTGATTTTTAAAGCAAGCAAGCAAGCAAGCAAGCAAACAAACACTCTTTAGAAAGGAACTTTTGGCAAAGGGAGAGGAGGGGCGACAGGCTGCCTGTGGTCCGCACCAGATACGCGGGAAAAACACCAAAAGTCCAAGCGTCTGACACCAAGTAGATGGAGAAAAATAAACTTTCCTGTGCGACTGAATTCAGGGTCACCTGGTTGGACTTTAAGAGGCCAAGTCAAGCCCTCCCAAGGGGGTGTGCAAAAGCCGCACTAGCAGGTTTTCCAACACGAAGCCTTACCCAAACGGCTTCATGGAGTTTTACTTTTATCGCATAACCTAGGGCTGGAATATAACCTCCCAAAATCAAGCTAAAAATAAACACCTCTACCTGACATGTGCTAAAAAGACTCAGAATCCAGACACCCTAGGTTCAAACACAAACCCTGAATACTTAGCAAATCAGAAACAATGTTACAGTTTTTAATTTTTTTTTAATTCACAAGTATGAAAGGCTAAGGCTTGTTAAGGATAATGTATACACTAAAGGCACATGCGTGAGTTTCATGCCTAGGAAGGAGTGAAGCCATCTGCGTAATCAATAACAGGATAGTTATAGATTTTTGAAGCAGTGAAGTCTTTTAAAAGCAAGAATCAATTATGAAAAGAAAATCACTTTACAAATGAAACTCTGTACTGTCTGAAAATATATTCAAAATTAGATTTACAACGCTAACATTTTAAGACAACTTTAATTCAAGTTCTCATTTACTTCCCCCTTTATTTTCACTTAGTATGAAACAATTTTAGTAGCTTACTTTTATAATTTGAAAGTATATCTCACCAAATTCTACCACCTATAAATCTGCACCATTTCTCACAACTTAGATAATTTCTCTCTAGTAACGGTAAGTTCTTGTAACCCTAAAATAATGGCATTAAATATAGCTGAACCTTAATTATAAAATAATTATCCAACAAGGTGTCTGGACTAGTTTTTGCCCTGCCCGGTTTTCCACAGCTACAGAAATGCCTGCAGAGATTTATGGTCACAAACCCTCACCCCGTGTCCACTGCAGCCCCCACTGGTGCACACATACAGCAACTGCTCTGGCTCTTGGCAACGAGGGGAGGAGAACCAGGGAGACTTTCAGGAGGAAAAGACCTAGGAGGAGCAGGTCCCTTCCCAGATTCTCCTTTCTCCTCCCATTTGCCGAAGTAAGTTTGTCGTTCGAGTTTGCGCCTTCTTCTGCACAATGTTGACAGAATTTTTTTTTTTTTAAATGAACCCTTCTGAACCACTGCTACTCTCCCTCGAGTTATTCCAGCCACCTCCAGGAAAGTCCCTTCTGCACAGACGCTCTTTTTCTTCTTTGCAACTGGTAAGAGAGGAGGATAAAGAAGAGGGGGTTGTGAAACGTGTGCAAGCATCTGACTTCTACTATCGCCTCCTATTTTCTTACTTCTCTCATTGCCCCCTTTCTTTATCAAGTGCAGTGGTGGCTGCTACCGTTTGCCAAGCGTGCCTGTCTTCTCTCTCGGATTGGCTAAAGCACTGACAGCTCGGATAGCGATTGTAGGAACTGAAGCTCCACCCCCCTCATGATGGCCCTGGGACCATTCATAAACTAAATAACTCCAGGAAGCAGCGAGGGAAAGAGAGAGAGAGACAGAGAGAGACGACAGAGTGAGAGAGAGAGGGAGAGAGACGGGGGGAGGGCAGACAGAGGGGGAAGGAGGGGTTTGAGAGAGAGAGAGACAGACACTGAGACTCGAGGGAGAGGGGATCGAGGGGGAGGGGTGAGAGAGAAGTGGGGAGGAGGGAGAGACGACTCAGAAAGTGGAATCGTACAAGCAACCTAGAGGAGGAGAAGAAAAACCCTGAATCGTTGTAACTACATCCCAGATGCAACGCAAGCAACGACTTCGTCACACTAAAATAGATTTTGTGAGGGCCAAAAGTATAAATTACGAAGCAGAAATGAATATCAAACAACTTCCAGCGGTTTGCACCTAGAGAAAGACAAGAAGAAGCCACCACAAACAAACCGACCCAGTGCAAACAACGCCTCCAGTAGGAAAAGAGGGAAACTGCCACAACACGACCCCGGAGCAGAGACGCGACCAGCACGCGGGGACTGCGGGGCGTCTGCAAAGCTGCGCGCGTGCGGCGGCCGAGTTGGCGGGGCTCTGGACGACGCCTGCACCCTTCACCTTCCACCGGGGAGGGCGAGGAGGAAGGCGCTCACCTAGCCGAGTGAAGACGTCCTGCCAGCGTGGAAGAGTTTAAGAATGAACCCCTGAATGCGTCGCTTCTATTTTTAAATTTACTTTGGCACTTAAAAGCCCTCATTTCCAGATTTCTGGGCAATCTCGGATGCAGACTTCTGAGCCTAACCTCTTGGCAACCTGAATTTTTCTCTCTCGCCTTCTCCACCTCCCGACCCCCATCTCTCGCACAAGGTCATCTTTACTTTACACATCAAGGGAAAGCAAAAAAGTCCCAGGAGGTACTTTTTCTCTTTTCAAAAAGAAAAAAAAAATCACCCTT
This sequence comes from Carlito syrichta, assembly GCF_000164805.1. NCBI lineage: Eukaryota > Metazoa > Chordata > Mammalia > Primates > Tarsiidae > Carlito > Carlito syrichta. Next base: position 394,719 of record NW_007247699.1, on the reverse strand, counting down.
TCCCCCCTAATCTTCTGCAGAAGAAAAAAAGTTGCGAGAGAAGGAAAGGAACGCGCGGGCCGGCCCCAGGCGCTGCCGGCCAGCCCAGGTGGAAGCGAGGGTGGAAGCGGGGCTCGGGCACGCAGCGCCTCTCGGGAGAGCCGCAGGGCCACCACCAGCGGCGAGCCTTGGATCCCTCAACGTACTGCGAGACGCCGGTGTACAGCCCGGACCTGTGCCCCAACATGATCGCCGCGCAGGCCAAGCTGGTCTACCAGCTCAACAAATACTACACGGAGCGCTGCCAGGCGCGCAAGGCGGCCATCGCCAAGACCATCCGCGAGGTCTGCAAGGTGGTCTCGGACGTGCTCAAGGAGGTGGAGGTGCAGGAGCCGCGCTTCATCAGCTCCCTGAGCGAGATCGACGCCCGCTACGAGGGGTTGGAGGTCATCTCGCCCACCGAGTTCGAGGTGGTGCTCTACCTCAACCAGATGGGCGTCTTCAACTTCGTGGACGACGGCTCGCTGCCCGGCTGCGCGGTGCTCAAGCTGAGCGACGGGCGCAAGCGGAGCATGTCGCTCTGGGTCGAGTTCATCACGGCGTCCGGCTACCTCTCGGCGCGCAAGATCCGCTCGCGCTTCCAAACGCTGGTGGCCCAGGCGGTGGACAAGTGCAGCTACCGGGACGTGGTCAAGATGATCGCCGACACCAGCGAGGTCAAGCTGCGCATCCGGGAGCGCTACGTGGTGCAGATCACGCCGGCGTTCAAGTGCACCGGCATCTGGCCCCGCAGCGCGGCACAGTGGCCCATGCCCCACATCCCCTGGCCCGGCCCCAACCGCGTGGCCGAGGTCAAGGCCGAAGGCTTCAACCTGCTCTCCAAGGAGTGCTACTCGCTGACTGGCAAGCAGAGCTCGGCGGAGAGCGACGCCTGGGTGCTGCAGTTCGGCGAGGCGGAGAACCGCCTGCTGATGGGCGGCTGCCGAAACAAGTGCCTCTCGGTGCTGAAGACGCTGCGGGACCGCCACCTGGAGCTGCCGGGCCAGCCGCTCAACAACTACCACATGAAGACGCTGCTGCTGTACGAGTGCGAGAAGCACCCGCGGGAGACGGACTGGGACGAGTCGTGCCTGGGCGACCGGCTCAACGGCATCCTGCTGCAGCTCATCTCCTGCCTGCAGTGCCGCCGCTGCCCGCACTACTTTCTGCCCAACCTCGACCTCTTCCAGGGCAAGCCCCACTCGGCCCTGGAGAGCGCTGCCAAGCAGACCTGGAGGTTGGCCAGGGAAATCCTCACCAATCCCAAAAGCCTGGACAAACTATAGGGGGCCGGGGACTGCTGGAGAAGCGGCACAGACGGGCGTGCTCTCGCTCAGCCGACACTCAAGCCAGCGGCAGGCAGCACAAACTCTGGGCGCAAACTTTTACGCGAGTCACCTGAAACAAGCAGGGCTCGGGCAGAAGACCCCCGCTAATTAAGCAGCAACGAAAGGAGAGCAAACCGACCAAAACAAACCACGTTCTTGCACAAAAGTGATCGTTTTCTTCCAAACAATGTGAATTTAAAAGGTCACACAAAAGAAGCAATCGGGCTTTGCCACCACAAAGTGAAACCCAAGGTACATTTTCAAATCAATGTATAGTAGTTTCCCCTGTTCCTTCTTCCCCCAGCCCTCTCCTCCCGACCCCCACCCTTCTCTCCCTCTCTTTCTCTCTCATTTCATTGTTTTGGGTTGCCTGAATGTTGTCACCAAGTGAAAAAATTATTTAACTATATGTAAAATTTCTCTTTTAAAAAAAGTTTTACTGATGTGAAATGTATCTCAGTGCCAATGTCAGACTGTGCCCCTCCTTATCTTGCACCTCTACCCTCACCCGAAGTCTTGTTGAAAACAGTAATAAAAACATTGCTTTATGTTGTAATGGACTGTTTGTGGATTGTTCTTAAATGAAGGCAGGTGAGATCACAGTTTATAATTTGCAATATAAAGAAGCAAGCCTGAGAAACTGAATGCAAGAAATTTCCACTTGAACGCTGATTTACAAAATGTAAAATACAGCACATTTTGTAGAATTCTGTAGAAACTGCCACCAAAATCCTTAGGAAAGAGAAAATCCTAATTTTATTCAACTATAATGTACACTAGTTCTGTAGATTTTTAAGATTAAAAGTAACATCTATTTTACACTTGAAATAATAAAACTGTATAAGATTTTGGCCCTAATGCTTAAAATAAGGGGAAAAAACCTTTCATATTCAAAATTAAGATTTGCTTTCTTATACCATAATTTTTAAAAATCCAATCTGAATCCGAAATACAAAGAAAATATTTACAAATTTTTCTAAATAGTTAACAAAGTCCATTGATACCTTGCTTCAACAAGCTGTCCCCAAGCTTTAAATAATAAATATTTAGCAGTTAAATCAACCACACCAAAAAGTAATAACAATTCAGATTTATAAATTACTTCAATTTTAAAATGGCTTAGTTATAAATGGCATAAGTGTGATTATTTTTATCAAATTTCAAGAATTATTCTGAAGCTGTTGAAATTCATGCCATTTTTATAACCAAAGAAAAACTATTGTTCTGAGAATTTACCAATAGGAAAAGTACCTTCCTCTTCCTCTCCTCTTTCTGCTTTTCTAAGGTAACAAACCAATATACTCTTTCAGTGTTTCAGTTTTAACAAATTTTTTTAATGCAAAGAAATAGCTTATCAGAAAATAAAATAATTAGTAAAACTGAAAGTATCCCAAAGGAATTGGTTTGTCTTCTTTATGTTGGAGGTAACGATATACTGTTAGTTATGCTGATGGTGAGGTACAGGTACAGAACATGTCAGTTATTACCCTTTAATACACAAAATGTATTCTTTCTATTAGCCCAGTTTTTAACTTACTGAAAAAAATTCATGAATGAGAGGTTGTAGAGAAAAATATTCTTTTAAAAAAAAGCCATTTTAAAGATCAGAGGAAGAAGTGTGAGTAGGGGAGGGGGCGTACAGAGGTATGAGCAGCAGGACAGCAGAGAGACATGAGAAACAAGAAAGCCACTCAGGGGTCTGAAGCCCAGTTCACTGGACAAGTAGGCTTAAGTTGTAAGACTCCCTGGGAAAAAACAGTCCTGTTAAGAATATAAACTCTGGTCCTATCAATTCTGAAATCATCTCATTCAATCTATATTATATCTATTTTTCTATTCTCTCTGTAGGTATAGAATGAACTCACTGTAATACTAAGTGGTTTAGACAAACACACAGATTCTTATAAATAATAAAAACCAACTTATTCTCTGGCAAAAATGTTCTGAATTTTAAGAACACTTTCAAAACAAGCAATAGGTGCTTATATTTGCATAAAATGATTTAAAGGAACAGTGTTCAGTTTAAAAGATAAAAATGGTATCTTAAAATGACCACTTTTCCACTCACAAAAGTATGTAGAGCACTAGGCATTTATCTCCCCCCAACTATTCCAGGAAAAAAGTTTCTCAGTCTTGACAAGAAGAAACAGAAATCCCCCAAATTCAGTATCTCAAGATCTTTTTCTTCTGCCTTATTTAATTTGACGCAAAAAAAAAAAGAAAGAAAAAGAAAAACACTGCAGCAACATAAATGTGTTTGTTCATTTATATAAATTTCTTCATTTACAAAACACCCTAAAGCACTGATGTCTAGACAAATTTAAAAATTTTTTTAGTAATTGGTTAAAAAAATTTTAAATGTAAGTGGGCAGTAGGTTTGTTTTCTGGAATATTAGGCAGGTTGTAGTGATACAAGACCATTTCCTGATTAGACCAAAAGATATCCATATTTCACAAGCAACAGGGAAAAAATTAACTTAATGATGCTGCACAGAATAAGATCAGAGAAAAATAAAAGTTGTAACTTCCCTCAAAGAAGCCAATGACTTCAAAGAACCTAATCTAAAGATTGGCAGAGGTTCTAATTTTGAGAACAGTTCATTAGACACCTTAACATTAAATCAAATTTCAGACTTTAAGCCATATGTGTCCAAAAGCATACCAGAATATTCTGAATTAAATTCCAGTCTCTCTTAAATTCAGAAATTACCAGAAATCAGAGAGTTTAAGAAATTCTGGTAATATTCCTTTCCTAAAGAAACCAAAATGCATTTTTGGACATTTCAGCCATGCAACAAAGTAGAAAATTTTTTTAGTTGATGCAATTTCAGAATTAAAGCTTTCTCTACATTCGATTACCTGAATTATAAAGCTCAAAACTATTTGTCCATCATAGCTTTCTTGTCATACAGTCTACCAAACACTGTGTTAATAAAGACAGCAATATTGAAACAAAGTGCTGGAAATGTACATAAGACATTTGTTAAGAAATGATTTGTTTGTAAAGTTTTTAATAAAATTTTAACATTTTCATCAAGAGCTACTTTGAAATACTTAGAATCATTAAAATTTAATAATTCACATGATTACAAAACCAAAGAACCTCCTACCAATAAACTCAAAATGTGTGTGTGTACGTGTATATATACATACACACAAACTATCAGCCTGTAAAGTAAATTATTCCATTTTTTAAACTACTTTTTTTCTACAGGTTGCTTATTCTGCTCATTGTTAAAGAAACTGTTTCCTCTCAGAGCAAATTCTACCATTCTCTTTCATGCAGTAAACCCAATTTTGGCTTTTATGACTGTGCTACAAATGTTTCTTAGTAAAAACAAAGTTGCCAACGTCTGAAAAGTAATCAGAAATGCATTTAAAGGGGAAATTACATTTTCATTTAAGAACAGAAAATTATGCAGTGCCTTGTAAAATCTACCACAGGTAATGGGAAACAGAGGTATCTCACACACACACACACAAAACATGCTTGCATGCACGACAGAGTAGTAAGTCATGGGGCCAAAGCAAGGAGAGTGATATATTGATATCATATCCAGAAAACATAAAGGCTAAACAAAATAATTCCACCCTCAATCTCACTGAATTTTGTATCTTAATTCACCCTTGACCTTTGAGGCACAATATATTTATAGACAAGGTTCCCTGAGGTTCCCCTCCCCTCCCCACAATGAGCTCATGATAGATATAAATAGTTAAGTGGCAATTGTTTTGAATCTAAATGAACTTCAATAATCTAACTAACTGGTAATGAACAATAAGCTAAAAAGATAACTGTATTGCATATAAGCCAAGGCAATTTAGAAAGAAATTTGAACCAAGCCTGTCAGATTTACCAATGCCAGCTCACCATCCTATTGTAAAAAAAAAACATGAAAACCCTCATCCTCTCACCTTGGAGTCGATTTTTTTGAAGTGAGGATCCTCTTCATCCACCTCAAAATAGAGTTCGGAGGAGGTGACAGAAAGAGTGCCCTTTACTACAACCGAGGGGGCCACAAGCTGAGCTGGTGTGCTCAGGCTAACAGGACCTGCCAAAAATAAAATAAAAAATAAGCCACACCAGTTAGAATTACTTCAAAAAATCACATTTGACCAGAAATTTTATTTCATCTTGTTATTCTCACTTCTTGTACTAAACTGCCTACCATTTCCTTCTATATATACATTTTCTATCTACCCCAAATCTTTCTCTGAAAATGCAGTTAGGATTCTTACACTAGAAGACAGGATTATTAACAGGAGGTTAATAATAACACTAAACTAGAATGTAATTATTTTACAGGGAGTCTGCAAAGCTTTGGTCTAATCTCTAGGTAAGAAGGTGACTCTGCTTAAATAAGTCGATTCACATTCCATTTAGAAAACAAGCCTCAGGCTATCAAACAACATGGAACAACAACCAAGAGCAAGGCAGCCTCAATAGGCCTTTCAGGGCCAGGGGTGAGCTAAGAGTTTAGCTGAGACATGACTACAAAAAGATCACTCACTACCTTATTAATGAAGTGAGAAATACTGAACTATATTCTCTGATAAAGATTTTGTGCCAGGTTTACACAAATCCTCTTCCATTAAAACTTTACCCCATCAAAGACTGGTACAAATACTAATTTTCTAATCCTTCCTTTCCACTGTTAAATATTGTTCAATGCTTCCAAATCTAATATTAGTGTAGTTCAGGGACTCTGGGAGTAAACAGCTGGAGGGTGGGTTTCCAAGTGAATGAATTTTTATTGGAATAATCAAATCTCCACAGGGCTTATCAAAGAGACAAATCAGACTACTACTGAAAACAATAGATTCCCTACAGATAGAACAGTATAAAGCATATTAGAGCTAAACCTAAAATAAAGGCTAAAAACAATTATATTTTTTTAAAAAAACATATAACACACACATACATATATAGAGTTAGATATAGAAAGAATCTGAAATACCACATTAATTCTTCGTTGTACAAATCCTATAGGGGAAGAAAATAGTAGAAGAGAAGATTGGCACTTACAGCTCTGAATTAATATAGTGCCTATAAACAAGGTGTGCCCATTCAGGTAATCAATGAGTGAATAAGTGTTTCAAAATTCAGATGAATTGACATTTCCATCGATTGTGAGAAGGGTGATGGTCCTTAATCTCACATCAATCTTAATGTGTGCCAGTAGGACAATAGAAGGGATGCTCTGCGGAGATCAGAGCAGGTTTTGCCCTCTATTCCCAACGTACAAATACATTGTGTTTGCAGATGGGCAGCAGATAGCTGCAGAACGGCCATGATTTCCCAAAGCTCATCCCTATAAATGGATGAAATAAGCAGCTATGTGTTCTTTTGCTGTCTCCTTTTGCCCTCTGTACATTAGCATGTAATACTGAGAAGAAATAACATTTTTTCAATCACTCTCAGACATTCAATTACAGGGTAAGCAGACAGCTGCAGGAGCCAGGGCAGCCTAGGTCCTACAGAAGACCCCTGACAATTTCCACTTCATTTCTAACCCACACCACTTTATTAGTGTGGATTACTTCTTAATCCTATTGCCATTGTCAAGATTATATAATTAAACTCCCCTTTCACCTCTATTACTGTATGAATGTATTACTAGTAACAAGAATAGAAGTACAATAGAGGAGGAAAGGGGTATGAATGTGGAAAAAAAGTACTAGAGAATAGCATTATCCACCCTACTCTCCACTCCCACCAACTAATTTTATTTTACTTTACAGAGTGGTTTACAGTCATCAGAGAAGATACTATCTCCCATTTTTGCTTTTCCTTGTCAAGTTGCTTGGGAGCACAGGTTGCAGATATGTCACCAAATAAAAGATTTTTAATCCCCTTTCTCTCAAAATCAACTGAATGGAAGACTATGTAATTTTCACCTATATAAATTATAGTATGTTTTCATTCTTTCTTCTTTGAGGGACATAGCCACAGGCATTTAAAAAAAAAAAAAAAGCAATTTAATGAATGACTAAAATGTCAGGCTAAACAAGAGAATTTCTCCCACAAGGGAAGTAAAACTGAGAATCTGCAGAGTGCAAATCAAAATTCCTACATCAAGAAAAATATGTGAATCTTGTGAAGGAATCTTGTGAAATTCTTGGAATTGATTTTTTGAGTTAGATGCACATGCAATATGTTCACTAAGACCTGTGTATCAAAGCAAATAGCTCATCTCCTTCCAAACTTTAATTACAAAATAACTGGCCAAATTTTACTTATAGTCTTAATTTTACAGAGGTTTGGTAACTCCTATGGGATGTGTGAAGCAATTTCGTTTTGTTGCTGCTGTTTTTAAACATTTTTCTTTTTCAGTGAAAATCATAAAAGAAAAAAACTGAGGAGGATAAGGAGACTGCATAGATTAGTAAAAGAGAAACTGTACTAGATGAGGGGGAAAATGTTTGCAAGAACAAAAACAATCTCTAATTAATGTAATTGTGAGTGTAAGATTGGGAGTCCTAGCGGTCACAGCTGAAAAAGTAAGTAATTAGATGCTTATAGTCCCACGAGCTAGCTGAAATGTCTGCACAACCACTGAATTTACCGGCAAGATTCTCTAAATCTTTCTCATCCACGGATGACAGAGTATCGTCGTCGCCTTCCAAGAGGATCTCATTCTCTGAGTTCTGATTTCCTAAAGCCTGACTCTTGATGGACTGTTTTCCTTTAGCAAGGATATCTTCATCTGCGGCTGAAATGAAAAGGAAACAAAGCTGTCCATCAGCTCTTGGAACAGCACTTTGGCAGAGGGTAGGGGCTGAGGTAAGGGTAGGTGGTCAAAGATGGTCACTCTTTTACACACAGAAAGTCATCTCCAGTGGGAAAAGTGATTGGGATGGCACACACGCTCATTCTGACAAACTCGATCCCCCAAGCTAGTCTAATGTTACCCTAAACATGCACCCTAATCCCATTAAATCTGACCCCTGCACTGCTCACCGAACCATTTATTTGCTTATAGTTAGGGAAGGAGGAGCAAGTTCAAAAGCAGCACTTTTTAAAGGAAATTCATTAATTGGAAAAATCAGAACTTAGGTGTGGAAACAATAACTACTTAACACTGGAAAATAAGAAGGATGGATTCATTCTTCCAAATAATATTATACTGACAAACATTCTGAAATGGCTGGGCAGTGGCTGTGGAAGAGAATCCAGAAGGGTCAAAGCTAAGAGAGGTTCACAGTCAGTGAGGATTTGGGCCCAGATACTGAAGGCATATCCACACACAAAGCTACAGCAGTTCCCAGACGCGGCCTTCTCTTCCTCTTTATTCCATCCTCCCTCCTTCCTTCCTCCAGAGTGTCCTCCCCACATTTCACACATACACTCACTCTCCCGCCCCTGGCCCCTTATACAAATATCCAGGAGCAAGGCAATGTGGAAACTAAGAGGAGGTTCCAGCACTACCTCCTCTGCATGTTTAAACTAAAAGGCTATGGCACCCCGGGGGCAAACATAACAGAGAGGCCTGTGGGCACGGAGCCTCATGCAGCCCAAACTGGAGCAGCCTCTGGAGAGAAGCAACACCAGACTCAGGCTCTGCAACAAGGCAGCAACTGCCAGAGGGAGGAGAGAGAGGGAACACCAAACCTAGGGAGCCAGTGAAGCAGCCGCTCTGCAGAACACCTACAGGCAACAACAGGATCAGGCAGGGGCAGAGAAGCAACTGACAGGAAACACTGAAACTCACAACCCCACAACCCTCTAGGACCACACCCCTTGTTTTGAGCAGCTTTCTCCTTAAGAAAAGCAGGAAAGCAGACACTAACTTCTGAATTGTGATTTGAAAAAGCTCACGTGTATATCTTTTCCTAACTTTTTTTTTTTTTAAATGGGTGCACATAGGGAAAGTTAAGGATCTCTACCTGACACTCCTGGTTTCCAGTTAGATAAATCCTAGAGGTAAAACACCTGATCCACCCAGGCTGTAGTCATTGACATGGAAATCAGGTGGCAGGGTCTTTGCTCCACTGCAAGGGCTAGACCCCAGGCAGGATAAAGCAGTCATTTTGCAAAAACATGACATATATTTCTATATAATGTATCCCAAATAGTTAAACAAACTGCACATGTGTCACCTGGTTAACTTGGCAGATCAAAGCTTCTTTAGGTTTAATAGGTATGTTTATGGATAAGGTTAAAGAGAAAGGTTTATTTTTATTTTTTCTCTTATTTACTGTGAATTCACCTTGTATACCATTTATATACAATACTTATGGTACAACTTAAAAGAACATAGGAGCTTTCTATTAAATAAGAAAGTCATGGAAAGAAGCTTTCTGTATTTAGCTCTGAATGCACTCTGTGGGTAAATAAAATCTTAATTTTCTTTCATACTCACATGCAGCATAGTAAGTTACAAACAAATGAAGATCTTGAAAAATATTTGAAAAGATTACATTAATGCATCTAATAATTAAAGTGGCTTTATTTTTTAAAAAACTAGAAAGAAATATACCTATTAATCACTAATTTTTAGGAAAATAGATTATGTCTTTATACCATTGTTTATATTTCAATTATCTATATTTACTTACTCTAAAATAAGAAACACTGTCCTTAGCCCAAACAAGATCTTTAGCAATTTACTATCAACTTTATTAAAAATAAGTTGACCACTGAGAAATGCAAAAGAAGGCACCACTGTCTAATTTTCTTATAAAGTACATTATTATAAATTATTATTTGCCAGTTTGATTTTAGTACAGAATCAGTATGCTAAATTATTTTCATTTTATGAATTTATAATTCCTTCTTCAAAGTAGAAATACTGATAATAAAGCTAATATGATATAGCAAGTATCATGTACAGGGGGAGTGTTCAAGATAAATAGCTAACTTTAATTCTCATAAACCTTCTGCTAGTTCTTCAAGTCAAGGTAAGAAGACAGGCTCAGAGAGGATACATAATTTGCCCAAGGTAACACAGCTCATGAAAATTGGAGTCAGGGTTTATAAACAGACAGTGTGGTACTAGAATCTGTGCTCTTAACCACTATGCCATACTATCTCCTACACGTAAGAAGGTAAAGAAAAGGAAAACAACCACTGTACAAATGTGAATGTATATGTAACTTACTAATTTGTTTATACTAATTCCTGTTTCTCATAGTGCATTTTAAAAGATTAAATCAAAATCACAATAAACTAGTGAAGAATAAAAAATATTCATTTCCAGACCCAAGTTGATGAACATAGGCCAAACACATGAGAAATAACTAAATTCAACACCTTGCTCATTACTTTCTCTGATTATTGCCATACATGTCCTAAAGTACACCAAGCTTATTTGAAAGAAAAAAAAAAGAAGAGAACTCTTTAATCTGCAAATAACTTAAAAAATGAGATTCCCCAATGGCAATCCGCAATGGTCTTAAAATTGCTCTATAAATAAGTTCATACTGATTTCAATGACCACTAAAACTATAATGTGTTATCCCTTCATATTGCAATTAAAAATTTTAAAAATATGTTCCTTGTCATGCTAATATTAAAATGCAATAACTTCTGAATTAAATAAAGTTTTATTTAAAAAATTAAGTAACATAGGTGTACTGAATGCATATACACACCCACTTTTATTTATTTACTTATTTTTACAAGCTCAGATTCTGGAATTGTTCAACCTCAACTGAAAAACCTCTTGTCATGGAAAATATGCAGCTTACTGATATTTAGAATGGTTTTCCTGTAATTAACTCCCCCTTGAGGATTTTAAGTTAGCAGCAGTAAAATTACCAACAGTACTCTAATACACACCACATGCGCTGGTGTTCAATTCTCAGTGGTCTAATAGCTTTCTGCTAAGAAACTTTTTCCCCCCAAAATTAGAACAAAACTGTTCCAAACATAAAATAAAAGATAATTATCATGTTTATATGTGCTGGGGGAAAGTATGTTTTTAACTTTCATTTGTCTTATACTCAATCAACCACTATAAACAAGTATTAACTATTTTGATATCGGTCTGTAAGCATATGCTACACTAGTCTAAAAGTTGTAACTGGATGAAATCAGAAATACTTTTGGTTCAATTTTAAAGCTTGATTCAGATATTTACTAAATAATATCAGATATTGTTACTAAACATAATCACTGTGTACATTTTTCATATCACTAGTAACAGATACCTTTTATTCTGGTTTAATCTCACCTTTTATTCCGGTTTAATATTGATCGTAACTTAGTAATTAAACTGCAATTGTTACATAAAATTGGAGAAATATGTCAACAATGCTATCATTAAAACATGGCTCTTGATTCACTAAAGCTAAGAACAATGAAAGCAGAAGCAGTTCCTCAATATGCAAAGATTTTTAGAGCTCACTCTGGGTACAACTTGATTTATCTACCACAAGACAGTAAGTACAATTAAAATAGAAAAAGGACAAAAGGATACAGAAAACTGTTCTACTTACAATGTAAAAGAAAGGTTCTTTCAAACATCCACTCAGCCAGTAAAGTGGAATTATCAATAGCCTATGTTTCAGTTAAAGTTTATACTTTAATAATTAACCACTTAAAAAAAAAGACTGGAAGAACAAAGTGACTCCAAATGTTCACAGAACAAATATGGATATCCACTATAGTCAGTCACATGGAATGAGAATCACATACCATAACGGTATTCTGAACAGGACTCACAAGGAATATCTTATAATCAATCATTGTCCTAATCAAATTAATTCCCCTTTGTAGTTTGTTATTTGCATAGCATTCTGAGTCAAAAAAATTTACTCTAGAAAAATTAGTGAAACTATTTTTAGTCAGGCATGGTGGCACATGCCTGTGGTCCTAGCTACTTGGAAGACAGAGGCAAAAGTTCGCCTGAGTCCAGGAGGTCCAGGCTGTAGTGAGTCGTGATTGTGCCACTGCACTCCAGCTTGGGAGACAAAGTGAGACGCAAACTCAAAAAAAAAAAAACAGTAACATTACAAAGGATGATCAGGAGAACAAGCCAAGTGCATCTCCTAATGATCATGGGTTACCCAAAGGTTTTAGCTAGAGAACCTAGTACTGTGTATGCTGATCTGGCACGGCTTAGGATCTTTACATGATCTGTCATCCTAGAAAACCAAGTGAGTTACTTGTATCACTCTACATGCTTACAAGACACTTTTTAACTATGTTAAATCCTCCTTATATATTTCTATTAGGAAGCAAATTCTCTACAAAATAAAAATGTCTTGAATTCAGTAGGATTCTACTATTAAACTGTTTCAGTACTTGAATTAAAACCAATCTTTCTACTGTTTAAAACAATTTTACAGGGTTTTAATTTGAATATAAAATTGCCATTATATTTAACAATGAATTTTAGAAGACAGCGTAGGACACTGATATGAAAACCTGACTAGTCATCAGTTAACCTAAGCTTTGGTTCTTTATCTACCAAGAATTATATTGGTTCCCAATTTCCTCAGTTTCCTTCTCTGTAAAGAATAAAGTTAGACTAGATTTTAGCCTAAGGTTCATTCCATATCTAAAAAGTTCTGATAATAAATAACTGCCAAACGGGGCTCTCTGCATTAGGAAAATGTTACGAATCATTACAACTGATTTCTAATAAATTTTAAAACTATAAAATGGAAGGAAGAAAATGCCCTTAGGAATCAAATATCTAGCTTTGCTTGCTGCTGCTAATTTCCATAAAGAATATTTAATCATGAGAGGAAGTATTAATTTTAATTTTAAAATATGACTCAGTTTCTGCAAAGTTAAAAGAAATCTCCCATTACAACATGACTTTTATAAATAACCACTTTGGAGGGTCTCTGTATGAAAAATTACCTAAAGCTCTTTTCCCCAAGCAAGTTAATGTGAACTTGGGAAGGCCAATTAAATTGTCAGAATTAAAAAATTTGTTTTTAACTAGAAGGTAGCCAGAAGTAGAGTCATGGGGCTGGTATTGATCGCCCAAACAGAGAACATCACTCTTCAGGTATTTACTCTGCCACCTTTACACCAGAGGCTTTCCTTCAAATCAAATCAATCTATAAAAAAGATGGCTCTTACTACCTAAAATACATAACTAATCTCCAATGGCACTTCTATTTAGATGTCTTCCTTTGATAATGATAATATAGTTCATGATGCATTTTTAAATGTCCTGTCTCCTTAGTTAAATAAATTATAAATAAAAGAAATCATAAAAAATATAACACTGACATATTATTCTCAGTAATATCTATTTTAAATACTTATTTAAATACTTCATTATTGAAGCCTAGTATTTATCCATGTTAAAAATTATGGAATTTCAACTTTTAATCACATTAACTATTTTGTTTTGCATGCACATTCTTAATATGTATATTTTGATTAGCTTCCATAGTGCTCCAAAAAGTAAAGATGGAATTGCAAAGTTAACACAAAATTAAAACTAAATGTCACCTATAAGATACTTTATTTAATAAACCATTAAAAAATTAAGCTCTTTGCTTATTGAATGTATTCACATAAATTATGCTGATATCAAACAATACCATAATAAAAATCTATGTGCTGAGTTTCAGAAATAATATTTCCTTATTATTTAAAACAAAAATATATTAACAAAATATGATTAATTAGAGCTCGTATCTTTTTGCCAAAATGTTATATTAAATATGACATATCTCCTTAATTGTAAGACTATTGAAGCATCTCCTACAAATTTGGTCAGTTTTCTTATAATATATATTTCAAATTTAAGTTCTTGTTTTTAATCTCTTGGAGTGTTTTAAATATTAATCATAAGATTACTGTAAAATATTACTAAATAAAATGTAATCCATAAATGCTTACCCTTGCTTCTCTCAATTTAAAAATACAAAACAAAACACAAATAACTAATTAACAGTGTGTTAACCTTTTAATACTATATAGTGTAGTCACAGTGAAATCTGCTTCTAAATAGGTCAAAAAAGTCTTCAATGATGGTAAAAGCATTGCAATAAATATCTTTTTTTCAAACATCACTGCAGATGCTTAGCATTAAAAAAAGTTGAAAAAACAATATTATTTTAAAAGGTAAAGTCCAACAATAAAATTATATTAAACAATAAAATAAAATTTCATTAAACTTTAAATAAATTAAAATTAAAATTGATTCATTATTAAGAACCTTGTAATTCCTCAAAATGGTTAAACGTACTATTTTTGATAAGAATGCATTTCTAATAAATTCTGTATAAAATCTGCACTACAACTGTTTAAATCTAGTGATATTCCTCTCAGAATAAAACATTAATAGTTTGTATATATGTGATTTTAAGAAACAAGTCCTCCCCTTCCAGATATAAAAAACTTTTTATGAAAACATTTTATTTTCATGCATAGACCCCAGAACCCACAAGTCACTGTTAAAAGACAGTTTAGAAGACAGAAAAATAATTATTACATTTCAAATTTTAATGCGCTTGGTAAATATCTGTTTTGTTGAAAAGAATAAAACTGCAAAAAAGCTAATTCTCTCAATGTAAGCATCATTAACCAAAAACAAAACAAAAAAGGGAAAGAAAAAGAAAAAAAATGAAAACTATGTCACCACATAAAAAGTATATGCACCCTAAAAGCAAAAGTGGCCTAATTAAATCTACATTTTATTTCTTTCCCCACCTCCTGTAGTGGAAGATGTAGGACCCTGAGACTATTATTGCTTTTAGATCACTTTGTTATTGACTATTCTCTGTATGATCATTTATTTTAAAGGACTGATGTCACATTTGGTGTTATATCTGATGACATATTGTGGACATTTTCCTCCAGAAATGGCTCTTTAAGGCTGAGTGCAAGAGGTTAAGCTGCCTGACTGAGGCCAAACCTAAGATTACTGACTTTTAATCTAAATTTTTAATATCCTTATGGAATATAATTTAACATTTATTTTGTATACTGCATATTTCCATTTAATCATAAGCTGCTGCATGTTAAACTAATATCCTGAAAAAGGGAAATTAAAACTATTTCTGACCTTATTAATACACCAGTTTATAGTTTAAACCAAAATAATTTTAACATGGTGAGGGCATTTCCTCCTTAATCAATATATCTTAATTGGCTTTCAAAAATCATAAAATAATAACGGAAACTCTATGATCAAAGAAAGTATATTATCAAATCCAAAGCACCTTTCCAGTTTTTCCAATTTACTTGTCAGACTTCTACCTAAGCAGAATCATAGCCATATGCATTGTAACAAAAAGGAAAAAATGTTTTGTTAAGATCTCATACATGATGATGCAGAATAGAAACATGAAAATAACGTCCATTCTCTTTTTCCATGAGCCATCCATCATAACCACCCACAAATCAAGACTCAGAAAGTATCCAGGCGCTTGGACATTTATTACTATCTTTCCCACTTCATAATCTCATGCTAAAATACCCAGGTTGGTGGAAAATCATTTACCCACAACAGAACATAGAAATCCATTTGGTTTGTAAATGCTATCTTTCTGATGATATTCCTGATTTAAGAAAGGCTTCCTGGATTAATTCGCTTGAAGCTGAATGTGTCGCGTAAAAGGAGAAATACTTAATCCTAACACTCTGAAACAAAGGGTCTGTGTTAAGTAAATTTTGTATGTGTAACAAATGAATATATCTGACACTATAATTTAATAGGATCCTATACTAACTATAAAAAATTTAACTTCTCTTTCTGGGGTGAGTAACCGTGAAATGTGGTGTTGGATCATTCTACAGTGACTTGTAATAATGAAGTTATGCCTTCATTACCAAGTACTGTACCTGCTGCTATTGGCAAGGACTGCTTTATACACTGACCATGCTCCACGGCTGTTTTTAGTGTCGCTTCAGGATGTGTCGATCCTAGAGGGTTACGCACAAATCGTCGCCGGCGCCGCAAGTCATCTTCCCAGTAGTCAAGGCGCCAGAACTCACGAGGACGACTACAATGAAACAGAGAAGCCACATATGTTAGCAATTATCAAACAGCGTGGTAGCACTGAATTTCTGCATAAAGCTCTCCTTGTTTGCTCTGCCTTTTTTTTTTCTCTCCTTCCTCTTAATTCTCCCTCCATCTCACACTCCCCTTTCTGCAATCTTTACCTTAGGTATGTCCTTGAAAATAACAATATCACCTTCTAGTCTAAGGAACTCCTTTTTCTTTCTTGGAAGGTGAAATGAGCACTAAATACATCATTTTGAAATGAATTGCTGACAGTGTGATCAGTTTCCCCACACTCTAGTGGCATGTGCTCTGATTTCAGCCTCATTTCAGCCTCAGCAGGGCACCTTTCTCTGTAGCTGCATTTATAAACCAGAATAGGGAAAAGGCTATTATAAATATGGTATAGCATTACCTATATTAATCAAAGTCTGTCCCCCTTCATTTTTCTTCCTAATTTGTGCCTTTTTGCACAAGGTCAGTAAATCATACCATGAATTCTTGGTCCAGAAAGTGTTAACTTTAATGAATATCTCAGTTACATGGTTATGTATGTGATAATAAAATATTACTCTGTTTAGATGTGCAGGAATTTAATTAAAATAATCTCTTAAAATATTCATTACATTTAGCCCCTGAGGCTTAGAACAACACAAGAAAATGCATTTCTTTTCCATTTACTGTTTTTAAATAAACCATTTCTGTAGAGTGAAATAGCAATCTATTTTCAAGCAAATCAGATTGGATTTCTGTTTTATGTAGTCTGTTTTTATATTTAATTAAAAACTACATGCTATATGATGTGTAATAATTGCTATATCGAAAGCATACTTTGAGAAATGTATTTTTTTAAAAAAGGTTGACTCAATTCAAGTTCTATGATATTTTCCCCAATTACATCGATCTTTTACATGGCAATATATATGTCAACTTTCTCTCTTGTTAGCTAATCATGATCTAGAATGCTGGAAAATGTTTTATAAGAAAAATACTAATATAAAGTTTTGTCATTTATATTAAGAAAAAAATCTCTACAGAATATATTTATTCACTGAAGATACACAGCATGAACACCTGGAAGTTTCAATAATGAAATAAAAATTTACTCATAATCAAAACTTCTCTAGGAATGACTAATACAAAATAAAATCTTACTTGTATTTCATGAGCTAATAAAATTGTACCTGTCAGCTTTGACAAATTAGTAGTCTTGAACAACTGACAGTCCCAAAATACCCAAGTAAGAGTTACCCTTATTTTGATGTTTAAAAGATGTTATATTTAGAAATTCAAAATAGGTTTGTAAGTAAGTATTTTTATCAACTAAAAATAATCTAATGTTATTAAAAGCATGGACAACAAATAGTACATTATTATTTTTTGAAATATTTTTAAAATAGTAAGAAACCAAAGCTCTTTTCTGAAAATGCTGAGGAGACAATGAGAACATCAAACATCCCCTCTGTTGATTTTGGTCAAAAGGAGGAGATATAATGTAATCAAAGCAGAATACAAAATATTGTAAGAACTGCAGCCCTCAAAAAGAAAAATTACGAAGTTCTTTTATTCTATTTTTTCATTATTCTGTTTACATTTTAAATAAAAGCTAATAGTATAATGTCACTTAAAGATAAATTAAAAATACCTGCAGAATATACATACAAGCAAAAGACAACAGTTGCTTGAACTCGATTAATAAGATGACATTCTCCTTAGGTGAGAAGGAAAAAGGCAGTGCACAGATGGCTCTGTGTATGGCTTTGATAGTCATGGAGCCTGGATAGGCACTCCATCATTCTGCCTACCTACATTTATCTGTTAAAATTATTATCAAATATCAGCCAGGATGCAGTCGTGAATCACAGGCTGCTCCTCGTCTTCAGGGGAATGATACAATGAGGATCTATTCATCAGGGCAGCAATCGGCACAAGTAATTAGTTCCCTAGACTGAGATCTCCTACAGAGCCTATTTCAGTCAGCACCACAAACATATGACGATGTAAAGCTAATGAAAGCTGCTCAAATTTGTTAACCTTTTCTCCCATCAATCCTTCTAATACTCTATGCTTCAGTATTATGCAAAGGTAGTAAATTATTAATTTGTCACTCATCCATCCCTCGGCATTTTGAGTCAAATTAAATGATGTCATTTTTCTTGATAACAATTAAAATTATAAGAGATGTTAAACTGCTATGATAAAATTATTACTAAATTAGGCAACTATAGATTCTACTATAATGCACAATAGTGAAGTCAAATCCAATGGTTATTAAAGCACGTGCACAGAAATTTTCATCCTGTGGCAGAAAAACCTGAGAAATCATAAGATCATTCACAAATTACCAAGGAACTCAAAGATTATAGCTATAAAAGTAATAACCTACATTAGGAGGAAACAGAAATAAAAATTTATTTTTGTGCTCTGACACTAAGAAACAATGACGACATTTGCCTGGAACAAAAACACCAATGCATCTATTTGTTCACAGAATAGAAACTTTTTAAGTTAAATTTCATATATATATATATTCTGTCTTCAAATATAAATATTCTTCCACATTTAAAAAATACTTAGATACAATTCAAATGAGAGCTATACACTTAAGCATGATGATTTGAAGACAAAGAAAGTATCACTTCTTTCAGGTCAAATATCGAAAAAGGATGACAAGTATCACTGAAGAAGACCAACAATTCCTTTACATGTTTTTTCTTCTAGAGTCTCCATATAAAGCCCTGTTCCAGGTGACACAGGACACAAAGTCCTCAAGGAACTTACATATAATCAAACAGCTAGCTATTAGTCTAACTTGAAAAAATAGCATTTGCCATCCAATTTCTGATTGTAAGAGTAAAATATGTTCTTTGAAGAAGACGTCACACTCACTTTTTTCAGATAAGGGTGATTACTAGCATGTTTAAAGTCATTTACATGGCAAGAGACCTGGGCCTAAAAGTCCAATGTTTTCCTTTAACTCTGTTTATTCTAACAACATGCATTCTCAGTATAAAACTCTACCACTAAAAAATGAGGCACATTTTGTCATTTTATAACAGTTTCATAAAAGAAAATATGTAGGTTTTGGTTAACACCTTACTTTAGGTCCCTCCCTGCTGCCTCAAAAGCCCCTTCTGAGGCAAAGAGGATTTTAAAATGGCAAATTTAGCATAGTGATCTCTCTTCATAAAAGGTTTTAAGAAACTAATAGGTTATTATACATTTTTGTAGTTATCACCATGGTTTGGCTAGAAAAATTTAAAAGACTTCATGTGTGCAGAAACAGATTATTGGCCAAATACAAGCATGGATAAGATGAGAAATCATTTATTCTGAGACATTAGAAATACACACCTAGATCTCTGTATAGTTATAGCTATACCTTTGTGTATCTGTGTCTATCCAAAAAATTATATTAATACTATATGATACCACTTTCACAAATTTTACCCACATCCATTTCTGCTAAAATCCTCAAGAGTTTTCAAGTAAAGATGTGAGCCTACATTCTAGAAGATCTGGGAATATTTACTATTTCCTTTAGAAGATATAATGCCTTCTCTATAAAGGTGCTGTACTTAGGTCCCCCCTTAGGACACAATCTTTATGTACTAAAATCTTTGAGTAGAGGGACATATGAGTCTTTGAAAAACTATGGATGGCACAGAAGTTAAATGTTCTAATTCTTCTTTTCAATGTTTTCTTTTTTTCCCCATTCTTTGGCCCGATTTGAAAGACTGCAGTTAAAATTGCCATGTGGATCTAATGTACTTTTCTAAGTAAAAGTCAAGTCATCTAAATATCTTCCTTCTTAAAAAAAACCTTCACATTTATGTGTTTGTATACATATATATACAACTTTAATAACACTACAGTCTACATAAAAGAATATGAAGCAATGCCATTTTAATATAGAGATCATATATTTTATGTTCTATAGGAACAGAATTTGATGGACTGTTGAAATTCTAGAAGGAAAAAATGAATTATATTTCCTTATATTTATTCCCTTTCCTAGGCCCATTATGGTGATCAGCAATTTGACAGGTAAAACAAATGAGTAAGAATGAACCAAATGACAATCAGTTGGAAGAGGTAAAAGTATTAAAATACAGAATCAGTAACTAAGGTATAATTCACATTCTTCCTCTAATAGTTGAATAGCACAACTATAAAAATATGATTAATATTTCTCACATCTGAATTATAAGAGTTTTTAAGGTTTAGATTTCTTCAGATCCTATTTGCCAATTAATGATATGAATAGACAAATATTCTAACAAGATATTAAAATATTTTCTAATAGCAATTACTGACTACCTTGAGACAGCTGGCATACAAGGATTATTAAATGTCGTCCCTGTTATACTGGAGGAGATAGATGTGAAAATAAGTAATTCAAATAAAAAAAAAATATGTGATAGAACAGAGCCCTATTACATGATTATTAAGCTACACACCTCCAGGGGGCATCATTCACAACAAAATTTATGTAAACTGCACGTCCTCGAGTTATGCAGTGCTCATTGTGCATATACTACAGCCCAAGTCCTATGAGAACACTCTGCATATTCCTCTTCTCATTCCATGCTAAGGCTCCTTTTTTTCTCTCTGTCTCCCGAAGTTAAATCTAAACTTGGGGATAACGAACAGAATAAGGCCCTTCAGACAATATCAGTGGCAGTTTCACATTTAATATTTCTCTGCTGTAGGAAAAAGCAGTCAGATTAAAAAAAGAGGCTTGACAGTTAAAATACAGGCAAAATTCAATGAGCAGAATAATCAAGTACATAACAGAAACAATAACACTTATTTAACTAAAGTCATTAAGTTCACATTGCTTTATTATATTATTTTCTGGATATTTTATTAAAGCAGAATAGTTTCCAAAACAATGTTAGTTACTGAAATCAGACGGAGTATGTATGTGTTCCATTTATTCTACCACCTAAATGAATTGGCACCCATTATCAAATAAATCAGATGTGTGTACGCCAACCAAATGACATTGGTTTTAGTGTCATTTTAATATAACTTGGATATATGTCAATAAAAGAATCTTAGTTTTAAAAAGAAAAACAGTAAAAAAAATCATATTAGAAAAATTTCCCATTTTCTACCCTACCCAACTTTCCTCTGACAATACCTGATAAATCTTGATGACCTTAATAGAAGTCAGTAATAAATTCTTCTGGATAAAATTCTCAATCCTAGAAGATTTTAACACTTCATATTTTGTTCTTAAACGTTTATATTACCTTTTTTTTCTTAAACTCCTGTATCTGGCTAGCTTCTATTTCCATTTTTTAAATTAAAAATTCATGACACATATTAATTACAACTTAATATTTAAGTGGTAGACCCTAAAAAGTAGTAGACACTTTCAGTGCACTGTCAGCTAAATATAAAGGAGCTTAAGTTCCAGAAGAGTTTCATTTTCTGCATAAATCTTGGTGAAATAATGTTTAGATACTATAGGGTATCATGCAATATAAGAGAATGCTTTATCTCACAAACTGAAATCTATCTTGCCCTCATGCAGATATATAGAAAGAATATTAACTAAAACCTCTATTTACCAAGTACCAACTATAAATCAAGTGCAAGTGATCTACGCATTATACTGTCTTAATGAAAAGGACAAAGAAAACCAAAAAAGAATCCCTCAATTGTGTAGATTCCAGCATAAGAGTAGGATTCTCTCTCCACTGAGGCCTGACATAATTTTACATTACATTGAGATATTAGAGTATCATATTTTATTTAGTCAGGCAAAATTCTATTTATGTAATTATGATTTCTGCATGTTACTGTTGTGTATATGTCTCTATTTGCTTTTTAAGGGCCATCTAGAAACTCATCTTCAATTAATTATAGGTTAGGGCATTTTACAAAAATACAATTTTGCAACCACCTCAATTATTTACCAAATGATCCCAAGCTGCTACAGTTAGCCTGTTGACTATTTCTTTATTCAATAATGTATTCTTACCAGGAAGTAAGCAAAGTTATGAGAACATAAAAATCTAATGTTATTTACCAGTTAAAACTCTAACAAGACATTTAGAAAAAACATTAAAATAAATGATTTCATTGGGTCCAGAAGCCTTAAAATTCACCTTAGCTGTCTCACTATTGAGACAAATCAGATATATTTTCCCTACAAATCTAATTTTTAAAAATTCACCAAACATATGTTGAGCACCAACTATGTACCAGATCATGGTATACACAACTGAATGATGCTGGGCTTAGCCTAGAACTTTCTTATGGTACATTGAGGATAAGGAAACTATTAAACATGAAAAATAATACAACATTAAAATGTATAACATTGCTTCTGGCTTCTCTATACTAGACATTGTGCTCTTTTATACACATTGTCACTAAGCCTCAACAATCCTGCCATGGGCCAGGTTCAGTGGCTTAGCCTGTAATCCCAGCACTTTGGGAGGCCGAGGCGATTAGATTGCCTGAGCCTGTGGATCTGAGACCAGCCTGGCCAACTTGGCAGACCTCGTCTCTACAATAAATCAAAAATTAGCTGAGCGTGTTAGTGCACACCTGTAGTTTCAGCTACTTGGAAGGCTGAGGCAGAAGGATCGCTGGAGCCCAGCCAGTCAACACTGCACTCCAGCCTGATCAACAGAGTGAGATTCCAACTCAAAAAAAAAAAAAAAATAGTGTTATTCTCATTTTTAAGATGAAGACACTAAGAAGAGACTATTGACTTGTAAGCCAATGAGCTTTGCACTACATGACCTGTCCTCTTGAACATTTTATTGACTACTATTATAGCTATGATCAAAGTACTAATTAACCCTGCCTGGGAGGATTGAGGATTTCATTAAGGTTTTGATGAAGTTCTATTTTGTAAGTTCCATGAGGACAAGGGTTTGTATCTTTCTAATTCTCTGACCAAGCACAGTAACTATCAAAAGAAGCCACCACTTATCAATTGATTAAAGAGTGAATAGATGACTTTTAAACAGAAACTCAAATGATAAACTGAAGTCTGCTGGACAAAATGGAAAAGGCATGATAAAAAAGAAAAAACAGCTTGGATAAAGGCATGGGGACATAAAAGGGCACCTTTATCTAAGGAAATTCAGGTAAGAAATACCATAGCCAGCTAGCCTAAGAATGGCAAAAGTTAAGGGAGAAAAACATAGATTTACTACCAGACTTCAAAGGGCCTTGTATTGCTAAGTAACTACTTTTACATCCTAGAGTCAACAGAGACATCATCAAGCTTTCATAACAGAGGGTTAAAATGATCAGCCATGTATGCTTAATGGCAGCCACAGGAAGGAGGCCTAGATTAAGGCAGTGGGGATGGAGCTCGAAATAAAGAGTTGGGAAGCATATCTGAAGTAGAGCAGATAAGACTTCTTTAGACATTCAATCTGAGAGGTGAGGAAAAAGGAGATGATGAGAATGAAATTGAGGGTTGTAGCAAAGGGGAAGTAAGAGTATAAAGAAGCTATTTATTTATTTGTTTGCTTATTTATTTATTTTTTTGAGTTGGAGTCTCTCACTCTTTGTCACCCTGGCTGGAGTGCAATGGCATGCTCATGACCACCACAGCCTCGGCCTGCTGGGCTCAGTCGATCATTCCACCTAAGCCTTCCAAGTAGCTCCAACTACAAATGCATGCCACCACACCTGGCTAATTTTTGTGATTTATTATAGAGATGAGGTCTCACCAAGTTGTCCAGGATGGTCTCGAACCCCTGGGCTCAGGCAATCCACTCGCCTTGGCCTTCCAAAGTGCTGGGATTACAGGCCAAGTCACCGGGTCCAGGTCAAAGATGCAATTAACTAAAATGAATGCAGGGTAAGCAGGTGTGGTCGGGAAAAATAACCTATGCTAACAACATCCAGGCAGGTGTTCCTAATAGGCAAGCAACGTAACTCTGGAACTTGAAAGAGAGGCCTGCACTACAAGGAGAAAACTGGGAGACTGATCAGCCTTAAGAGTTAGTGTATTTAGACATTCACGTCAAAAAAATTTACTGAGTGTTTATTTTAAGCCAGGTATTGTGCGTCTAGACCCAGAGAAAAGTATACTGAAAGGACAGAAGAAATTTGAGGATGAATCTCAGAAATGCCAATACTTAAGAAATTGCAAAAGAGAAAAAAGATCAGTAAGAGAAAAGCGACATCCTTATAGTCAGTAAGATAATAGGAGAACCAAGATAGAATGCTGCCAAAAAACACAAATGAGCAAAGACTTCTCAAAGCAGTGAGTGGGTACCAATATTTAATTCTGCTTAAATACAGAAGGTGCCAAAAATGTATATATTTTAAGGAAAAAACTGTATTAAAATGGTACTACTCAAACAGGTCACGTATGACTTCTGCAATTACAAGAGGTGCTCAGCGGCCAGACACTTCTGATTACGTCAGCCGTCTCTTAAGAGGTATACACATTTTTTTTGGCACCCAGTTTGTCTAGAAGGACAAAGAATGAAGAGAAGGCTTTGTATATATTTTTTTGTGTTTTCAAAGTTTTAAAATATACAATTTATATACCATAATGTTCACCTGTTTAAAATGTACCATTCAATGGTTTTTATTATATTTAGAGTTGTACAATTAGCATCATAATCTAATTTTAGAACATTTTTATGACCCCCAAAAGAAATCCCATCCCTATCACAAGTTACTCCTCATGATCTCTTTCTCTCAGCCCCAGTAGGCAATGATTAGCCTGCTTTCTTTCTCTTCATATTTACCTATTCTAGACATCATATATAAATGGAATCATGTAGTAAATACACAGAATTTTGTGACTGGCTTCTTTCACTTGGCATAATGTTTTTTTGAGATTCACTCATGTTATAGCACATATCAATACTTCATTCCTTTTTATCACTGAATATTTCATTGTATGGATATGCTACATTTTGTTTATCCGTTCATGAGCTGATGAACATTTGAGTTGCTTCCATTTTGTGAGGATTTCAGTTTTATAATTCAAAAATTGAAGTACTCACTTGTTTGCCTGTCTACCATTCACTTCTCTCCTCTTTCCTAATAACTGAATTAGAATTTCATTCAGATATCTACCACTTCTTAAATGTTTCTGTGACTCATGAAAAACTGATCAAATTATGATAATCCTGTCATTTTTACCAGTGATTGGTTTAGGAATCCAGCTTTAAGAAAATGACTGCATACATTTTACCTAGCAATCATTTTTCACCAATATGGAATGGAAAACTTTTATTCAGTGCTTGGGATAAGTTCTTTTTCCTGATGTTCTGAAACAATGAAACACATAGGTCAGGTTGCTGGAAGCCACAACACATCCATGAAGGAAACCAGAGTGAGGAAACAGTTCATGCATCAGAGACAAAAAACTGAAATAACTGCAGAAAAAAGGAGCCAGAAACCTGTCCCCAAACATATATATGGCACTTCTTCCTATGAGAGATAATATACTTCAGTCTGATTACAATTGTTGGAAGAAAATGCAGACAATAAAATGCTGGTGCTTTGGTCAGATGGTTAATATTGAATTTCTTGTCAAAAGTGTTGATCATGAAAAGAATTGGGGTCATATGGTGGTAGTTTTTTTAAAGAAGGTAAAGAAGTCCAAAGAAATATAAGAGCCAGAAGATGGCACTGAGGGGAGGCAGTGGGTGGTGGGAGCAGGGTTCTAGAAAAACAGAAGAGATACCATCCTGAGAAAAGATAACTTGATGAACTTGAAAGCTACCACTTTGTAGCAAAATCAAAGGATGAAAGACTCTATTTTAAGAAATGAATTTAGGGTGGGAAAGAAGAAAAAAACCCCAAAGACCTGACTTTGGCCTGATTATTTCTATTTTCTTTATTAAAGAGCAGATTTTTGACTGAAGAATTAAAAAGAGGGATAAAATATAGAGGAGTTGCCTTAGGGAATATGAAAGAAAGCTGACTAAGGAAAAATTTAAGGATGACTAAATAGTTGTAAACATTCAGCTTGAGATTAGAAATCATTCATCTAGTGTGGCATTAATGTGCACGACTCTGATTCACCCCCCACCACACAAACACCCTGCCATACAATAACCGGGAGCAGGAGTAAAAAGAGTAGTTGACTAGATACACCCAAGTTTTTGAACTGATTTGGTAGGCAGCACAAAATAAGGAAGTTAAAGAAAATGAGTAGGCTGGGATGGGTAACAGCGACAAACCCACGATAATTCTGGACCCCAATAAAATAAATAATTCAGCAGGGCTTTATTAGATCCTGATTCATCAGAAAAATCAAATTCATCCTGCATCCCAAGCTACTTATATTAACGATAATTAATCAATAAATGACATGTGAAGCAATGTGCATTTGATGCAATCGAGACTTCTATTTAATCAACATATCTGGTCCCCTTATTTACTGCTATTGTGAGTTTTCAACTTGTACTAAAACATGCCTAGAATGAAAGAATGGGGGTTTATCCGACACTTGAAGACTTTCTTCAAACTTCAGAAGTGATGGGGATAGGAAGAAGTTTGTGGTAAATAATCATGTGGCTGAATAATGTAGACTGAGAATCATCTGAAGTCTTAGGGAGACAGGACCTCTTTTGAGAAGTATACTACGTTAAGCTCCTGAAAAGAAGATAGGGACTAAAGTTTATCAATTGCCCCTAATGGCATCAGGCACACTACTAAGTATTTTACATGTGATCTAATTCTCAAAACAATCCTGTAAGTTAGGGATATAACCCCTACAAAACAGGTGAAGAATTGAGACTCAGAAGTTGAGTGGCTTCCAACTGTCCTTAAAACCTGGAAGTGTAAAATAATAGGCCTGTTATTTTATGTGAAGGCTGACTAAGAAAGCAAGCTAGACCTCCCATCTAGGAATTTCCATTACTAAAATGTTCCCAGGCTACTTTGGCTAAGATGTTAAAATCAGGCTTATTAATATACTCATCATTAATATACCTCATCATGACAGTTTACTGTATTGGTATGAGTCTAAACATCTCTTTTATAAAGTGACAGATTTAAATAGGACCAAATTTTTAAAATAAAATATATGAAAACTATCAACACAAATTTCAATAAAGGACAACTGCAAAATTAATACTCCAGTATTAGCATTATTCCGAGCTGAAATAGTACAATCATCAGACAAGGGGGAAGCAGTTACAAACTTTGTTGCTTTCCAATGAAAAGTAAAACCAAGGTAAACACAAACTATTGTGTAGTATAGGTCAGCATCTGTTACTAAGTAGCCTGAAGCTATTAATTTTCGGGAATATTTCTAATAACCCCATCATTTGCCCCAAATTTGGAAGGACAAGATGCTTTATAAGCATATACATGAAGCAATCTCATTTCCAAGAACCACTGCTTTGGCATTTAGAACCTTCATTTCTCTCAAATTCAGGCCCTATACCATGTTGTTGTTGTTGTTGTTGTAGATGTTGTTTTCAAGACCAGTATGTAATAGGGAGAAAAAGGAAAAGCAAAAACAGTCAGCCTTCACAGTATAACATTTTTATCTTTCAATAATTTCTAAAGGCTTATGTGAAGCAACTACCTAGCATAACCCAGCGCTTCCTGCCTCTAATCCAAGCTCTCAGGAAAATGCTGACTTTAAGTAGGATAAAAGAAAAAATATATACTGCGTTTGGGAACCTAGATAAATTAAAGCATTAACAAAAAGTATGTGCTCCTTATCCACAGGGGAAAACAGGCCTATTATTTTACACTTCCAGCTTTTAAGGACAGTTGGAAGCCAGTTCTCTGAACAGTTGCTGTCATCTCCTAGAAACTTTCTACTACTTTCAATTCTGAAGCAATTACTCACATTCTGAAGTGATTTATATTCCTCTCTTTCTTTGCACATTTCATTTTTCCTGGTTCTCAATGACCAATTTTGCGTTGGCTTAACTATATTCATGTACAAACATTGTCTAAGTACCTGCTGCTATTTGAAAAGCACTGGCTACGGTACAATAAAAAATATTCATGAGGAAATCATAGTCTTTAATCTCAAGGCACTTAAAATCTACCAAGTGAGATAAAATAAGCAAGCAAAGAATCATATGGCCTAACATCCACACCATAAAAAAAGTAAGAGCCCAGAACAATGGAAATTCAAAGAAAAGAGTGATCATGTGTGTTTAAAAGAGATCAAGAGAGACTTTAAGGAACAAGAGTTGTTTTGGTTTTTTTTAGAAAAATCCTTCAGAAGAGGTCAATTTTCAACTGATACACAAGGAAGACAATGGCATTGTAGGCTTTTAAGGTAGAACAATTAACGGTACAAAGGTCTGAAAATTGGAAGCAGTCTTATTTAGTTGG
This sequence comes from Carlito syrichta, assembly GCF_000164805.1. Taxonomy (NCBI): domain Eukaryota; kingdom Metazoa; phylum Chordata; class Mammalia; order Primates; family Tarsiidae; genus Carlito; species Carlito syrichta. The sequence goes on along the minus strand of NW_007247699.1, from coordinate 366,152 downwards.
TTCAGTAGGAAATGAGATATGAAAGGTAAGTTGGGACCACACCATAAAAGACCAGGGATGAAAAACGAATATATTTCTTTTTTTTTTTTTTAACTTGGAATCTCGCCCCATCACTCAAACTGGAGTGCAGTGGCATGTTCATGGCCACCCAGCATTAATCTGCTGGGCTCAGCTGATCCTGCCGCCTCAGTCTTCCAAGTAGCCGGATTTACAGGAGCACACTACCATACCTGGCTAATTTTTTGATTTATTGTAGAGATGAGATCTTACCATGTTTCCCAGGCTGGTCTCAAACCCTTGGGCTCAGGGAACCTCTCACCTCAGCCCCCAAAGTGCTGGGATTACAGGCTTGAGTCACCATGCCCAGCCAATATACTTCACTTATTCATTCACTTACTCATTTAATTGACAAACACTTATTGCGCACCAACAATACACAAAGGAGATATGCCAGGCATTGGAGATTCAGAGTCATTTGGTGATAAAGAGTAATTATCCTCAAGGACCTTACAATCCAATTAGAGAAACATATATGAATGGACAATTATAACATACGCAAAAAGTGTCTTAGGAACAGGGTGGAAAGGAATCATTCAAAATAATAGAAGCCTTCTTAGAAGAGAGTAACCCACAAATTGAGTCAGAGTTGACAGATGGGGGGAGGGCAGCGAGGGCTGCAAACCCATCTAATGGGTACCTGCTCACTAACTCAGTGACGGCTTTGTGAAGAAATAGCATTAGCAAAGCCAAATAAGTAAAACAACTGCACATAAGCTAAAGTTAAGTGTTTCTAAAATTTTCAAAGGGTATAAAGCAAAAAGAGCAAGTCTCTTGCTGAACAAGAGTCTACAGAAATGAGGAGCAACTTGTGAAAAATAGTTTCAGGAGTCTGGCTCCTAGTTTAAAAACTATGTGTGATTTTTTTTTCAGGCCTTATCATAGGCAATTACAAAGACTTTACTAACAGGTCTGATGGAATAAATCTGCCTTCCTTACACAGACTTGATGTACAGCAGATGCTTTGCAGTCTCTGGAGGGCATTGCAGTTAAGATCCCAAGTCTCTCAGGCCAGCAAAGATCTTGGCATATTCACATTTCTAGCCCTGATGACTTCATTACTAGGTCTGGTCCAAGATCCTCTTCAGGCACCTCTGCCTGGGTCTCCTTACTCTAAGGGAGGAAAGGGAAACCCTGAGGACACCTTTCTCCACTCTGATCCTGCCTATAGCCATCCATCCATCCATCCATCTCCTTCCAACGTATCTATCTATCTGCTTACTTTTTAGAGATGGGGTCTTGGTCTGTCACCCAAGCTGGAATGCAGTGGTGCAACCAGAGCTAATTGCAGCTTGAACTGGTCTCAAGGAATCCTGCCATGATTTAGCCTATTACAAGACCACTACCCAAGCCCTCTCTTCGACCTCAGAGTCTATAAAACTGCCAGAGTCTTTAGTTTAGGATCCCTCAACGATGAGATGACTCTGAACATCTGCACAAAACCACACTGACACCCTCAACAAGTGTGCTATTCCACAGAAGAAAATGGAATACGGGGATCAGGCATCTTCCTTCAGTTTTAGACTCTTGCTTATATCATCACACTACATGATTAATGGCATCCTGTTTCATTTTTGGCTTGTTGCTTTAATTGGCTTCTGTTGCACCTGATAATTCAACTCTCTTCTACCTAGGCTGAACTCCTAACATTGTCCATGTTGTGCTAAGGAGCTTGGGTTTTACAGCAATGAAGAGAAATTGAAGAATCTGAAGTAGTACTGTGACTGCAGAATAATATAAAAATTAGACTGGAGGGAAGAAATATCTTAAAAGAGGACACAAGTAAGAAGGTTACTGAAATAATTTGAGCAAGATACAATGAGAGCCTTCAATACTAATTTTTAAATTTCAATTTTTCTGATTTATCATATTAAAATATTATTAAAATTTGCCTACAATTCTCTGTGATAAAAGGGAGACAATTAGTATAAAGGAATAAAGACATGAAAGAAAAGCTCAAGTATACAAGGCAGTTTGTTCACAATAAAACAGGTTCCAGCCGGGCTCGGTGGCTCAGCCTGTAATCCCGCGCCTTTGGGAGGCTGAGGTGAGTGAATTGCCTGAGCCCGCGGGTTCGAGACCCCCCTGGGCAGCGAGACCTCATCTCTACAATATATCAAACAAACAAAAATAAAAATCAGCCGGGCATGGTAGCGCATGCCTGTAATTCCGGCTACTCAGAAGGCTGAGGCGGAAGGATCACCGGAGCCCAGCAGGTCGAGGCTGCGGTGGGCGGGAGCGGCCACTGCACTCCAGTCTGGGTGACGGAGTGAGACTCTGACTCAAAAAAAAAAAAAAAACAAAAAAACAGGTTCCAGAGTATGTGATGTACAAAATTAATTGCTACATGAAACAAAATAGGTCTAGAACTGAAGTCAAGAGATCAAAGTCCTAAAGCTAAGTATAGAGACGGGAAAAGAACATAACAAAGGACCAGGAGATGCTACATGCCCTCAGCCCAGAAATAACATACCTGTCCTCTACTCACATTCCACTAACCTCTCTCCAAGTCATGTACCACCACAAGAGAAATATGGGCCCTGGCTGGAAGCCATTTCCCAGTAACAACTGTACTCTATGGAAAGAGACATGAAACCATAGTGATACTCTAGCCATATGTGCCATAGATGACAATATGTACCACAAAAAAAATAAATAAACATAAAAAAGGAATAAAAAATACCAGGGGGAATAGTGGATATGTTGATATTTCATATAAGATTATTAAGAAAGGACTCTCTGGAAAAGCAATATTTGAGCAAAGATGGAGGTGAATGAGGTGAAGGTATCAGTTATGCAAATATCTTTTTTTTTTTTGAGTGGTAGTCTCACTCTGTCACCCAGGCTGGAGTGCAGTAGCACACTCATGGCAACCCCAGCATCGACCTGCTTGGCTCCAGCGATCCTTTTGCCTCCGTCTTCCAAGTAGCCAGAACTACAGGTGCATGCTACGACTGCCTGGCTAATTTTTTATTTATTGTAGAGACGAGGTCTCACCAAGTTGCCTGGGTTGGTCTTGAACCCGCGGGCTCAGGCAATCCACTCGCCTCGGCTTCCCAAAGTGCTGGGATTACAGGCTGAGTCACCGAGCCTAGCTGCAAATATCTTAATAGAATATAATTTCAGGCAGGAAAAATAATAATGCAAAGGCGCTGAGATGGACACAGTTGGTGACACCATGGAACCAGAAGGAGGTCAACTCGGATGGATAAAGAGTTACAGAATAAGTAGAGATCAGCTAGTTACTAAGCGATCCAAATCATGTAAAAACTCAGAGGTTATAATTTGACTTTTATACTCTGTGGGATGAGACATTAGAAGACTCTAAGCAGAGAAGTGACATCTGACTTGTTTTGGTATGATCACTCTGGCTCCTGCAAGAGATTGGCTATGAGTGAGAAGGGTGCTGTTAGAAGCAATATCAATAAGCAAGTCTAGTTTGTAGACTTTTTCTATAATTTAGGAAAGGGATAATAACATCTGGGAACAAGTTGCAGAACTGAACATAGTAAAAAGTAGCATTCTAGATATGTAAAATTCTAGAAGAGCAAGTCAAAAGGACTTACTAACAGATCATACATGGGGTGTGAGAGGAGAGACTACAAGGACATTACAAAGATTTTGATCTGAGAAAATGGAAGAACAAAACTGACACTGAGATGGAAGAGAATGTGAAGGAATACATAAAGAATGTCTAAAATTTGGTTTTAAACATGTTTTATTCTAAGGTGCCTATTGAAAATCGGTAGCAGAAAAGGACTAACTATTCACCAGACCCCTTTGCCTCTTCTTTCTAGGCACATAACTAAAATACATTCCCCAATTTCCTTTGCAATTAAGTGTGGTCACGTGACTAACTTCCAGCCAGTGTATGCAAGTCATGAAGGAGTGACTGAGCCGCTTCCAAGCCTGGTCGATAAAACATTTCTACATACAATTGAACATCTCTTTCCCCTTCTACTACCTTGAAGCAGATGAATGTGGCAGTCTTGGAAGCCAAGAACTAAAGATAACAGAGTTATAGGATGGGGGATATCACCTTTCAGAAATGTTTTATAATTTGTGTGAAAAAGAAAAAAAGTTCTATTAAAGTCTGCCACTAACTGCGATTCTGGAATCCAGTCTAAAAGCAGCTTACACTGCCCAAACCAATACAGATATCAAAGCAGAGATACTGAGTAGACAACTGAGTATATGAGTCTGGAGTTCAAGGGAAAGAACCTGACAGGGTATTTATATACCCTGAGAGACACTGATGGACAGGGCTCATATAATATAGGTGTGGAGTAGCTCAGAGCCTCAAGGAAGAGAGTAGAGACAGAGAGGAAATTAGAAAAGAAAAAACCCAAAAATGAAGGCCTGAGTCACCCTAATAACAAAGAGTTGAAAAGATGAGGAGGGGCCAGCATGAAATTTTGCAGAGGCCAGTGGTAAGAGGAAAACCAAAAGAATCAAGTGTCTCAGAAACCAATTGAGTGTGTCAAGGAGAAGACAATAATCAGTCATACCAAAGGGTACCAATAAATCAAGTGAGACAAAAATTGAGAATTGAATATGGATTGAACAATATTGATGTCACCAGTGACCTTGACAAAAACAGTTTCAGAAGAATGGTGGGACAAAGACTGAGTGAAGTCAGTTCAAGAAAGAATGAGAGAGAATAAGCTCAGCAAGTAGAAAAAAATCTTTCAAAATGCCGTAAAGAAGTCACATATGTTCTTTACTGAATTTAACACATTATAAACAGGGGAAAACTTAATGTAAATAGTCCTACCAAATGACACCGTATAAATGCCATGGAACTTTACAATATAAAGAGATTGTAGAAGACCCTGACATGCCAGAATAGCCTAAGTATAGACTAATACAGGGGGTGGGGAGTAAAAAACCTAGAATTATTTTTTGGAAGATAAACCCCATGTAGTACTGACTTCCCTCACGAGGTAAGTGTTCTAGGAAACCACTGGCATCAGTGTACTAGCTAGCGTCGTTGTGTAAGAGGCTATATTCATTCACCTTTGGTAGATTTTTTTTTTTTGGAGATTCTTCTTTCAGTGTGTTTGCCCATTTCATGATGAGTGATTTAGGAGCCCATCTGCCCACACCATGCTGAGTGTTCAGCATTTTTTGACCCAAACCAGCACCCTTACTATTTACCCTATCTCGCCCTTACCAACTTTTTTTTTGTTTCCCTGGATGAAAAAAGTCTTCAAAGAGAAATGTTTTACCGAGGTGGAAGAGATAAAACAAAAAAATGTCAGAAGCACTAAAAAGGCATAAAACTGATGATTTCAAAAACTGTTTTGAGCAGTGGAAAACGCATCTCAATAAGTGCAATGCATCAAATAGAGAATATTCTGAAGGTGACTGAAGTTTAAACATGAAAAAATAAATACACAATTTTTTATAAGTAAATTTCAAGTTTTTTTTTAGTTGCCCCTGATATAATTTGAAGACAAAAAGTCAAAATCACAAATGCTGAGACTCTAAGGGTTCATTCATGTTCAGTTCATTTATTTCCAGCGACAAAATAGTTTAGTGCATTTTGTTAGCAAGCTAGTTAACTAGGACTTATACTTCAAATATTGACACTAAAGTATCAATTTTCAACTTTGAATAGAAAGATAAAAATTAAGCAAAAATAGTTCCTGAAGAAAAACTAACTGATGAGAGTTAACATAGCTCTAACAAGCAATATTCCTACCTATATTAATTTCAAGAACTAAAATATGAACGGTTTCCAAAAAAACCCCACAAGGAATCAAATATGTTTTAATAATAAAACACTTAATTCATATATAATAACAATATTAATATAGAATGAGAAGACTATGAATAGAAGAAAGGTGGAATTCTAGATATTTAAGATGAATAACAAAAAGCACTATCAATTTAAATAACTCAGTATCTATGTCAAAGCTTTCCTCCATTCTTCCTGGGGTACACAGAAACCATACAGGCTATACATTCATTTTGTTTAATAAGTTTTTTGCTATAACCATTAAACCTTGATTCTTAATCACATAAGAATGCTAACACATTAAAATGCACTGTTAGAAGATTCTGATAGTTTCTATTCTTGCCTTTATACTCACATACCCAGCCGCTGCAAATTATTGTAATTAAAAATTTACTTTTCATTATTCTAATTCATTTATGTTATTTTATTTTAATTTTTTGAGTTGGAGTCTCACTCTGTCAACCAGACTGGAGTGCAGTGGCCGCTCCCGGCCACTGCAGCCTCGACCTGCTGGGCTTCGGCAATCCTTCCACCTCAGCCTTCCGAGTACCTGAAATTACAGGCATGCGCTACCACACCCGGCTGATTTTTTGATTTATTGTAGAGATGAGGTCTCACCAAGTTGCCCAGGCGGGTCTCGAACCCGCGGGCTCAGGCAATCCACTCACCTCACCCTCCCAAAGGCGCAGGATTACAGGCTAAGCCACCGAGCACGGCTTACTTCATTTATTTATACTAAAGTATTATCTCAAAAAATACTATCTAAAGAAAGATCTTGCCTCAAAAAAGTCATCTTTTAGTATATAAGGATTATGTAGACTACCAAAAATATAAATGAAATGCAGAAATATTCCAAAAGGTTCATGATATTCCATCAACCTTGTTTTCACTAGGAAACAGGAAAATTAAGTGATTTGAGTTGTAGGTCTTCCCTTTCAACTCCTAATTTGTAAATGTAGCAATTTTTTAAAAGTCAAAAGCTATAAGCCCCCAAGTTTAAAAATGATTTATATAAAATAATTAGTTGTATCTTCTTAATAGCAGAACAAACTTTTCAGTTGAAATCTCCTCAAACAGCAACAATATCATGTCCTAATTAACTTATGAGGCTTACTGCAAATATGGCAAGTAAACTTCCTGGTCTGCTACAGCATTTGTTTTGCTCATATTAAGTGTTAAAAACACTGTTTAATTATGTAGCAAATTCATAGCAAACATCGTGTGTGTGTGTGTGTGTGTGTGTGTGTGTGTGTGTGTGTGTGTGTACATATATCTTAAGATAGCAGTTTACATCAAAAGATAATTAAATATATATTTAAAACCCACTAAAATACATAAAATAATCATATTAGAGAGAGATTAACACTAAGAATAATCCCTATATTTTTATCTCTCTGAAAAATAAATATAGCTATACTGAAAAAAATATATAAAATTTGAAAAGTAAAGGCATTATTTTTAAATTTTATAAGGTTATTATCAATCCAAGCTGAAAAATAAAAAAAGAAATCACAGAGAGGTACATGATGTTTAAACACCTTATGGTTTCATTTTACACTTCTCATATCAGGATGAAGTCTTAAAAGTAATTCAAAAGGAAAATGAAAGTATTTTACTCAGAAGATAGAGTCCATATGTTCTTCAATCTGGAAATCCATTGGGAAAAAGACTTGAGTTTTTAAAAACTGAATTTTGACAATTGGAAGCTGATGTGGCTTTCTCTCCCCCTTCTCCATGAAGATTTGAATCATTCTCAGGGGAAATGAAATAGACCTTTATCAAGTATAGCAAAGCTCAACACCTGTTTAACTCCAAATTACTTAGAAAACATTTAGTGAGTCTTCAGAATTTCACAATAAGTGTTTGTTAAGTGTACGACATTTTTTAAGTTTAGCACAAAAAGGTGTGTCTACATATTTCAGATTCTACAGATTTCAACCTCTTATAATCACTCTATTTGTTATTACTATACAAATTCATATACAATTTTATTATTTCTATTGATAAGATTATAAAAGTAGGCTGTAACTAACTGTACATTTCTAATATCATTAGGCTCTAATACTGAGGGGGAGTCCATTTTTCCCCCATTTGTATGAATCCCATGCTTCCAAGCACAGTGGATAGCATCTAGTATGCACTTAATAAAGCCCAACAAAATGATAAATATGTATTTTATTCTAATCATTCTTTCTTACATCTAAAATGAAGCTGACATTCAAAATTAAAATGATTTTTCACTCAAAATCAAGGCATAAAATAGACTAAAGTTCTCAAAGGAGTCTCAATTTTATACAACGTAGCATCAAAAATTGGATAACTTGTGCTCAACTACTGATGCATGCAATTCCTGATCGAATGTAATTTAGCTAAAAATATGTATTGTATACCATTTATGTAAAAAAGAAATTTGCTAAACTGTACTAACATACATATTTAAATACCCAGATGAAACATTTACATGAATAAACATTAATGTGTCAAAAAATTTCATGAGTTAAATAAAGAAGGTAAATAAAACACTATTTTTTTAAGAGGAGAAAAAATACTATTTAAAAAAACATTTGTTTTATATTTTCTTTGGATGAATTATTCTGTTGTTAAATAAAAGTGCTCAACAACACCCTCTCATGCTTCTTCCCCTACAATCTCTTTTCCTACTTTGGAAAAAAAATAAATTATGAAATAAAGGAGAAAAATGGCAAACTGTAAGAATTTTCAGTAAAAGCAATTGAAAAAATATTGCATAAAATGTAAATTACTGCCATAAAAGGTCTCCAAACACCTGCTTTGAAAGGTGCTATTTTACAGTGATTCATATGCTTTTTTTATACCTGATCTCCTCTACAATTTAATTTTTTAACCTTTCCTCTACCATTTAATTTTTTAAAAACTTTTGGGCTTCCTAAATACTTTTTATTGCTCAACAAATTTCTATATATTCTTGGTTGTATTTACATACATACTTTTTTTAAAAAAGCTTAATTATGTCACTATGTAACAATACTGTAAAAGCAAGATAGTGTGTGAAAACCAGCACCAGACAGAGAGAAATAACACCTGGCTTAGCAAACCCCTATCACCTAGTTGGGCCTTAGTGTCCTCTTTACTAATATAAATGGGCTGATTAAATAAGTACACGTCCCTGATACCTTCAACATGCTACTATTTTGATACACTACTTATGTATTTCACTCTTAGTTGCACTCCATACACCTGTCTGTGTATATATTCAAAATCTTATTACTTCCAAGTTTCTTACAAATCTCAAAGACTACTATTTGAAGGAAATGCATGAAATTACTTTTTACTTACTTATAATTACAGTATTTCCTTATAATATTTACCATGAGACTAAAGGGAACAAAATACAATAAAATACACCTGTGCAGCTGTGCTATGTACCTGTGCAGCTGTGCTATGTATCAGCTTGTACTGAAAGAAATGTTGCATTGTTTTGATCAATGTAGAGGAGGACTAGCACAGATGAACTTCCCTAGATGGAAACCAACAACACTTGGTCTGACCCTTTCTTTCTCCTTGCCAGCCAAGACTATAGGACATACTGTGGGTGAAGAAGTAAGGATGAATTAAACTTCTGTAAGCATACAGGAAAGCAGGCAGTAGCGTGTTTTTCTTTTTTTAATTTTTTTTTTTTTTTGAGTTGGAGTCTCTGTTGCCCAGACTGGAGTGCAGCGGCCGCTCCTGGCCATCGCAGCCTTCACCTGCTGGGCTACGGCGATCCTTCCACCTCAGCCTTCCGAGTAGCCAGAATTACAGGCGTGCGCTACCATGCCCGGCTATTTTTTTGATTTATTGTAGAGATGAGGTCTTGCCTGCCAAGGCGGGTCTTGAACCCCCAAGCTCAGGCAATCCACTCACCTCAGCCTCCCAAAGGCATGGGATTACAGGCTGAGCCACCGAGCCCGGCTTAATTTTTTAATATATATTTTTTATTTTAAAGTTGTGGGATACACTTCAGGGTTAGGTATACAAATATTCATTGTGCAGGTACCCTTGTTGATGAGGTGTGCCCTCCTTTCCCCCAGACAGATACTGACTACTGTTAATCCCACCTCCCTTCCCTGCCCTGCCCCCATAGTTTCCCACCACTGTCAATCCTTTTCTTATAGTATTACGGTAGTTGTTCAAGGTCCACTTATGAGTGAACATGTGATGCTCAGATCTTTGTTTCTGTGAGAGATCGTTCAGTATTGTAAACTCTATTCCTTTTTTTTTTACCCTGTTAAGTGCCATAGGCTAGAAGGACGAGGTTGTGGCAGGAAGGGAGGTAGCAAGTTTAAGCAACTCAACACCTGGTTTATAATACATTGGCCTCTGATTTGAATACTTAAGCTAAAGATTTGGGTGTGAGATGGTATACTGAGCACATGAAAATAAATATGCTATCAATAGAGCAGAAAGTCTGAGGAATTCCTGAAAGACTGAAATCTGGTAGGATTAACCCAACAGGTAAAATTTCAGATACATACAGAAGATGAGTAGTGTTCTGAGGGAGACTGGGAGCTCTAGGCCAAAGGCAACACATGGAAACAGCAGGTGGAGATAATGGTCACCCAAGAGCATCCAGAGGCTGATTTCCTCTCTCTCCTCCCTATACTCCTGCTGGGCAGGAGGCCAAATTGCCCACTCTTGGTTAAAGAGGCATGAACTCTTGGGTTACAAGGGCAGATTGCTAGCTAGTTACTGATGACCAGAAAGAACAGGAAGCTTCTGCAGGTAGAAGACCACTGCTGACAAATCCTTCCTGGCAGTATGTTCAACCTTTGCCCCTACAAAGGCATTTTGAAGGATTTAATGAAATTTTTACTGCACATAATTTCTTTTGACTTATCTATTTCACATCTAAGTAAATTTTGCAGAAATGCTCACACATACTGATGAAGATGAATCTGACAGAACTGCAGCATCTCTATAACAAGGAAATATTGGAAGCAAGCTAAACGTCCACCAGTAGAAAAGCTTAAACAAACTACAGTATTCTCATACTATGAAATATTAATTATATTTTCAAAAGAATGAGGTCGATATATATAAATAGCATTGAATATAAGTAAAAATATAAGTAGCTAAGTAATATACTATATATAGCATGACCCCATTTATACAAAAAATTATATGTGTTTACAAACGCAGAGAGGGAAACCAAAAGCCTGTGTATCAAAACATTTACTTCTTCACCACTGTGAGAGTTTCTGGGTAGAAGTAAGTAGTGAAGGAGATTTTCACGTAATGATTAAATATTTCACAATGAGAATGTATTTCTATATATCCTATCTACTGAAAAAGAAAACAAATCTTGCCAATTTGAATCCTGACCTGAGAAAAATATTCCCACCAAAATAAGAAAATCTTATAAAATTAAGATTTTCAAAATGTTAAACAATATCCACAGCTCTCTATTAACCTCAATATTTTATAGATAACTGAACTAACCCTCCACAATCACACATATACAAAAGATAGAAACTATAGGAATAGATTACATTATTGTTTTCCCTTTGTAAACATATTCAAGTAAAATGTTTTAAATCTCTATCTTTTTAAGATTCAGTGTGATTCATGTAAATAGTTATTTTGTGATAGCTATGTACTAACTGCATTCTCATTCTGGTTTTGGTAAAAGCCAAGAAACATACATATTTGAACAATTAGAATTCAGAATACTAAAATGCATTCATTCACATGCCTTTCCCTCTGTATAACAATGCTAACTCTGCCTACCTAGCAAGAATAAAATCTGAAACAAAAAATGTACTAATAGCCTGAAAAATAATTTTGTCTCTTGTTAAAATAGAGATAGGGTCTTACTCTGTTACTCAGGCTAAGGTGCAGTAGTAGTACGAGCATAGCTCACTGCAGCCTCTAACTCCTGAGCTCAAACCATCCTCCTGCTTCAGCCTACCAAGTAGCTAGGCCCACAGGCAGGTACCACATCCCTGGCAAACTTTTTTCCTATTTTGGGGGGTTTTGCCATGTTGCCCAGTTGGTCTTGAACTCCTAGCCTCAAGGAGTTCTCTGGCCTCAAGCAGTACTCTGGCCTCAGCTTCTCAAAGTGCTGGGATTACAGGCTTAAAACTCCATACCTGGCCCTATTTTTGTCTTTTACAAAGACTTCAGCACTGGCACTGGTAAGTACTCAAGCCTCATACTTGACAGAGTTTTTCACTCATTTTCAAGAATTATCAAAATAATGCCTTTCAATCAAATGGTGCTATTAAAATAGTTCATAATCAATGGGAACCTATTTACATGTCTATTGCAAACACTAATCATTATTTATATTAAATTACCTATGTATCCAAAATTATTGTGATAATACTAAACAGGATTTAACTAAGTAAAACAAAAGCCTTACTGGTTTTCTCATAAGAAAACTGTGCTAAATACTGTCAAAATTTTGATGTTTGTTGCATTAACAATGTTACAGTACACTTTTATACATAGCAGAGAATTGTAACTTCTTACTTAGACTCAATCTTCTACTGGTTATATAACCTTGAGAAAAATACTTAGTTTCTCTAAGCCATGGCATCTCATTTCTGAAGTAGGGCTAGAAATTGCACTTACTACACAGAATTGTATTATATAGATAACTCAATTAAGTACTTAGCAGAGCACAGATACACAATTGTAAAATATTAGCAGATATATAGATAGATGGATATAGATAGATAGAGATAGAGATGCTACATGTGTAAATGATAGTGACTAAATTACCATCATTCAAGTACAAGGATGGGGATTTACTACATGATGCATTTTTTAACTTTTGTTTCCTTCAGAGTCCTTTACTAATTCTTCCTAAATCCTTTATGATTTATGAGTAGAAAATATTGCTCAGTCATGCTCTTCTGTAAGGTCTGGCCCCCTTCCCAATCTGGGGGAGGTAGACCAACTCCCCTTTTCTCTCTCTCTCTCTCTAATCTATTTTCTAAATAAACCATATTTTCAAATCTTAAAAAAAAAGACAGAAAATGTTCAACACTCAACTTCAACACCTTTTTGAAACTTCTGAATATAATTCCAATAAAAGGATATACCAATCAATAAAAAGTCACTAAGATCTAGAATAAAGATGCTATTATGCTAAATAATTAAATAGGTTAAATTACTTGATTTTTATTACTAGATACTCAGTTGTTTTTTCTGAGCAGGTAATTTGCACTATTTATACCCTATTTTCTTAATATCCCATATTACCAAATAAAGACTCACACAAACACTATTCACTTTTCTTACCATTCTTAGAAGGAGCTAAGCGCTTCCCTCCTCTCAATAAGTTCTGCTTTCTCCTATCAGAATCTTATTCTATTCCTTGTTACCACACAAACAAGAGCAACGTATCACACATAAGCGCACTTTTATCCAAAGGGAAGAAAAATATTCCATTATAATGTTGGTCAACAAGTATGTTTAAATACTAGCTGGTAGTAAAATTGTATACTAATGCTTATACATGTTTACAAACTAAATACATTTATACAATACATATTTTAAAATATTAATTAAACTAAACTAGATAAGGAGTTTTTTTAAAGTATATAAGACAATACATATATAGCTCAATTTAGCCATTCCACAATGAATACAAATTTCAAAACATAAAATTGTACATAATATACTCAACTTTTATTTCTCAATTAAAATAAAGTTTTTAATACGTTAAACATTTTTAAATTATGTGTTTTTAGATAATGAAGAAGACAAGAGCGCAACAAATGATCCTTAAGTTGTTTTCAACAGGAAACACTACTTTTATATTGGGTTGTTTTGCTTTTTCACAACTTATTTTTAAAAGCCCTTTGTGAACCCCTGCAGATCCCCTCCCACTGTGGGAGCTTCTCTGTCCTCTCAATAAGTCCTGCTTTCTCACTTTCAAAAAACAAACAAAAAAAAGCCCTTTGTAATGAAGGAAAATGACCAGAAAATAGGAAATACAATTTAGGAGATACAAATTGAAAAATGTACATTAATGCTTTAGAACAGTTACAGGGAGTAAGAGACAGTGAGTAGGAAGTGCAGTGTCCAGTACGGAATGTATCAAAATCTCCAGTAGAGTTTTTCAAACTATGTGGGCCACTTGTTCCCCCACAATCACCTTTTGAGACCTGCTATAAGCCAAGTCACCAAGAGGCATGCATCATACCAGTGACATGTGTGGAGGCAGTGTGGATGCCAACTATTGTTTCAGACTACTAGTGGCTGATAAAATAAAATTTTATCTTCCAAGCTTTTCCAAGAAGTAGGCAGAATTACATTTTACCTCAAATAACCAAACAGTAACATTTATGGACACTAACATAAGGTCTCCATTTTGTTATATAAAATTACTTATAAAACACTATATGCAGCTATGCTCAGTATCCTAATCTAACTTAGAAACTCACTCTACCGAGTACAAGCTATCATGAGTATCACAAAGAGAGAAATTATAATTTAACTCAGGGATTCTCAATCTTGCATAAGCATTACATTTACCTGGGAAGCTTTTAAAAAATATTCATGCCAAATCAGTATCTCTTAGAGCAGAACCCTGGTACCAACATATATTTTGAAAGTTTTCTATATGATTCTAATGTACATCCAGGATCAAAAACAACTGGATTAGCCAAAAGAATACTTGAATGCTACATATTCATTTTCTATTATTCTATGCTACTGAGTAGGTATGAAACTGAGGGTATTTAACACAATTCTTCTGAGTCTGAATTCTCTCAGTCTACAGCATGAATTGAACTGGCCTAACATGATGTCTGGGGATCCTTTTGGCTTTAAAATGTTGGATCAGATCATTCAAAAATTGGCACATACATTTAACAGCTAAACAGTGCTTCAAAGAAAAGGTAAACCACATACTATATCTACTAGGATTATGGAGTTAATGTTTCTCACATTTGCAAATCCCATGTGCAGAAGTGTTTTTACCAAAAGTAATTTTTAACAGCTTGTTCTTGAATAATTATTGTAAGAAGTTTATGCTATGTGTTTGTCAATGACAAACTTAATCACGTATTATGAATTCCTATCCTTCACTGAAAAATTTGAAGTTATCATTATATCCTAGGGGTACATTTTCAGTATCACATACCATTAATAATCATTATTTGTAGTAACAGAATAAATAAATAAATACACAAATAAATAAGGCACCACAGTTTTCATATAAAGGTATTCATCAGTTTTCATATAAAGGTATTCAACAACTAATTTACAGGAAAAAAATGACACGACTTTGGAAATTAAATATGCATGTAAAAAAGTAATCATTAAAAAAGCCACTTTTAGCAAATTAATATTTCATTGTCCCATATTAGACAAGATTTAAATTGCTTCTGTTTGAGCACTAAGCATGCGCTTACTATTAGAAGGACATGAAAATTTCAACTCAGAGTAACAAAAAATTTAATTAAAGTTTCATTTAACTTGATATCAATGTATTTGCATTTGATTCACATAGAAAGACAATATTATACTCATTTTAAAAGATTATAACTTTATTTTTTAGCCATTAGCTAAATCATATAGTTTTGTAAAACAAAAGCATGTTTATGTTCATCGTCTCAGATTAGCCTGAAAAATAAATTAAAGCACATTTTAAAGTTAGGTACAAAATATTTTGGGCTGCTCATCATTTCTAGTCCCATTTCATTGGAACAGAAAATGAGAGTCTGACTGTGTGCTAAAAATTAACCAATAGATATTCAAATAATAAAACTTTAATTTAGTGTACTCCAAAGCACTTTCACAAAAAAATTCTCTAATAAATGAGGTATAACAAGCCTTAACTTACTTCAAATTTTATAGTATAAATGTTAAATCATTATTAATATAAACACAAGAGTAGTCAATCTTTAAAGGATTTTCTATAGAATATCATTTTCATTTTGAACTATTTTCTAACACGACTTTAAAATCAAGACAAAAATTAGTAATCTAAAATACCATAATTGAAAAAGAATAAATTTGTGAAATTAAATAGAACGTCTATACAATTCTTATAAGACACATAAATATTTTTATAATAGTATAGAAAGAAATATTTCTTATTACAAGAAATTATGAAAGGTCATAATTGTTCTTGATGCAAAATGCTATTTGTCATTTCTGTCTTTTAATATGTTATAGTTTTAACATTTTCTTTGTATTTCCAAATCAAAACAAGACAATTCAATAGATTTAAAAACAATAAAAGAAAATTGTATGAGTTGTCTTTTTTGCCCTAATATTTGAGGGAAAAGGAGAATTTCAAGGAATAAAACATTCAGCTAAAAATATGTTTCCTTTTCTAACTTCAACCTTCTTTGAAGTGAGCCTTTCAAGGTGCAATAGCAGCTGGAATGCAGCAGTAAAGATTTTATGACACTATACTAAATTTTTATTATTTCATTCAGAAAAATAATAATAATAAAAAGGATTAGGATCTATTATCCTTTTTGCCATTTTAAGTTTTTTTTTTTTTGCTTTCATCAATTTCAGTCTACCATAAATCAAAAGTATTCTTCTTTTAATCCCAACAGTAGACAAAATAATGCATTTTACACTTGAATATGCTCAAGGAAAAAAATTAACATTCTTTATCATTTCCCAACAGAGACAGTTAATACTCTATGGCCACATTAATAGAATCTTTCTGCCATTGTAGAAAGTTTGATAGCACTCCTATTTCAATGTCTGAATTTTTCTCCCTTTTTTGACAAAGACAAATGATTGCCATCAATCAAGATCCAATCGGGTATACACAGAGTCAGGCAAATGCATCACTCTTTACTGGTTTTCCTGTTATTTGAGCAGGCTTTGCTCCATATTATTATATAGAATGATCAAAAAAAAAAAACAACCAGCTATAAGATAGATCATTCACACCCACTGTAAAATTAACTTTCATGAATAATGAGAGTTTTAAACCTCAGATAATGTATATGTTATACCAAGGATATTACTGAGTTCATTTCTGGGTAGAGATTATGTAAATGATACTATATGACCTTTATCATTACAACAGGACATGCAAAACACATATTATTTCATACATCATTTTAAAGCAAGTCACTTTCTAAAGGAAAAATAGTCATTTATAATGATCATGGCAAAGTGTTAAGGTTCTAAAAGACATGAAGTACTTGTGATCATTTTGAGTCCTTTGTTTAACCTGTTACTTCTACTGAACATAAGGAAATAAAACCAACTCATTCAAAAATATGTACTTGGTTTCTCTATTTCTTTGTTGAGCTACTATCAACTTCATTTTGTAAACTCAAATCATGTTGGCTAATTAATACTAAATTTTTAATGGACAAGTGTTAATATAGACATCTAAGTTATGCCACCCCAAAATCTCAAGAATTAAAAATTTTAAAAGTCCACCAATATAAAGGGCTAAGGAATTAGGAGAAAACATTCCAATACTGTTTCTTTAGAACTATATTCTATCAGTTTTAAAACACTGAGCATGTAAGT
Source organism: Carlito syrichta (assembly GCF_000164805.1). NCBI lineage: Eukaryota > Metazoa > Chordata > Mammalia > Primates > Tarsiidae > Carlito > Carlito syrichta. Next base: position 348,874 of record NW_007247699.1, on the reverse strand, counting down.
ATGAACTAAAATGATACAATAGTAATCAACTCAGAAAATATAAAATAGCTCTTTTTTAAAAAAGTCATATAAACAAATACAGGCTGGGCATTATGGTTTATGTCTGTAATCCAATACTCTGGGAGGCCAGAGCAGAAGGAATACTCAAACCCAGGAGTTTGAGACCAGCCTAGGCAACATAGTAAGACCTCAATTACAAAAAAAAAATTTTTTTTTTAAGTTAGCTAGGCATGGTGGTGCACACCTGTAGTCTCAACTACTTGAAAGATTGAGGCAGAAGGACTGCCTGAGCCCAGGAGGTTGAGGATGTGGTAAGCCATAATCATGTCACTGCATTCCAGTCTGGGCAATAGAGTTAAACTCTGACTAGGAAAAAAAGAGAGAGGGATACAAATTGCAAAAACAATTTCAGTTATATTCCCACTCTAATGTTGTTGACACAATTATCCCTGTAGTCACCCAAGCAAGAAGCCTGGGATTCATCTTTGAAACTTCCCTCTCCTTAACCTTAATAAAATGAAGTCCTAAACCCCAAACGTTTTTTTGTTTGTTTGTTTTTCTTCCTAATTTCCAATCCATGCCCACTACCACAGTTCCACCATATTTCTTTCCCGGGCTACTGCTATTGCGATATTTTCTATGGTTTCATTATTGGCAATATTTTTCTTCTTCAAAACTAAAATCAAAAAGAGCTAACAGAATGATCTATCAGAAAAAAAAAAAATCTGTTTACATCAATAGTTTGCTCTACACACTTAAATAGCATCCCATCCCGTAGAGCAAGGTCCCCAATCCCTGAGTCACCTGTTAGGAACTGGGCCACACAGCAGGAGGTGAGTGGTAGGCAGGTGAGCGAAGCATCATTTGTATTTACAGCTGGCTCCCCATCACTAGTGTTACCAACTGAGTACTGTCTTCTGTCAGATCATTGGCAGCAATAGATTCTTGTAGGAGCATTAACCCTATTTTGACCTGCACACACAAAGGATCTAGGTTGTGTGCTCCTTATGAGAATCTAATGCCTGATGATCTGAGGTACAGCTGAGGTGGTGATGCTAGTGCTGGGGAATGGCTGCAAATATAAAATAACACTAGCAGTGAGGTTTGACTGCACAGAGACCATAACAAATAAGTTGCTTGCAAACTCATATCAGAACCCTACCAATGAGTGGTAAGTGAGTTGACGTACTTTACCGCATCTGGTTGTAGGCTATAAGTCAGAATCTGACACTTATTTTAGTCTGTGGATGGCCTACCCATTATTTTATTTACCACTTCTATCTGTGCTTCTTTTTTTTAAAGAGGAGTTTTATAATTATTTCATTATAAATTATAATGCAATAATAGTAGAAATAAAATGCACAATAAATGTCATACACTTGGATCATCCCAAAACCCCCATCCATGGAAAAACTGTCTTCCACAAAATGGGTCCCTGATGCCAAAAAGGTTGGGGACCACTGCCTTAGAGCAATGATCTCCTGTGTGGGGTCTGTATACCCAGGTGACACATAAGATAATTCATTTGGTTGTTGGAAGATAATTGCAGAGAAAAAGAAGTCAAAAAATTAAGTTTACTTATGTTTAATATATAGTTTAATTCTGGCATCCTCATGCAGTCTGAATGGCAGTAATCATGTCATATGTGATATTCAATTTTAGTATGCTGACACACACAGTAGTATATGCCTAGTGAAGCAGGTTTACAGATTACACTATCTTGAATAACAGAATATTTACAATACTTTGCAGTAAGATGAAAAGTGACTAAAAATTACCTAGTAACGGTTAAATATGAGTATGATAGTACTCAATTTTCTTATAAAGAGACAACCATTCCAAAGTTGCTAAACTTTTCTGTGGCTATATACTACAAAATGCTACATAACAGTCTGTTGAAAATAAACTCATCTAATATATGCCTTTAATATAATGGTGGCATTATAATCATGAAAAAAGTAATAACTACTTGTGAAAAACATGCTATGGAAACAGATGTTTGGAATTATTTCCATCATTATGTGATTTTTTGTAGTCAAAAACAATCTTAATTACCTGTAAAAACTCTTAAGTATCTTTAATTTAAACAACTTAGAAACAAAGTGTCATAACCTAGTATTTCTTTGGTCCTTGTATCCATATGATAAAAAACATTAAACTATTAATAATAACCTGTGAAGAGAATCAAGAGTTTTGTACAGTTACAATATTTTCTTTAGCTTTATTTCATTCTTTACCTTCTCCTAGAAACAGTGGCAAACTTTAACATTCATATTAGAGATTTGTCATCTCTACAATAAATAAAAAAATCAGCCGGGATAATTATGCGTGGTAGCGCATGCCTGTAATTCCGGCTACTTGGAAGGCTGAGGCGGAAGGATCGCTGGAGCCCAGTAGGTCGAGGCTGCGGTGGCCGGGAGCGGCCACTGCACTCCAGTCTGGGTGACAGAGTGAGACTCCAACTCAAAAAAAAAAAAGCAGGAAAAAAAAGTAAATGCAAGGGGTCTACCTCATAAGGTAATTAACAAGGCTTATGGACTTAGTAGAGGAATCTCTAACTAGAAACATAAGTTGCTACTGCTACTATTACTACCCATAAAGTTGTGAGTATGCAGAACATAAAAAGGGACTTGTTTCCTGGAATCAGTACATAACATTAGCAGCATTTTCTAAGAAAATTGGGGTTGAAGGCATCCAATTTAAGAATACAGTAGGTTTCAAATGAAAAATGAATTCTGCAGCAAAGCCATAAATGGTATATATGGAAATGCTTTAAAACAGAATATAGTGTTTTAAATTTCAATAGACATTACTTAACCATCTTCCAGAAATGTACCACCAATTTATTCTTCCATATGAGTGTGTCTCCTAAACATCATTAACTCTGAATAATATCAGCTTTATTAATCTTCACCAAATTTACAGATGAGGGATATGAAAGTGAGGAGACAGTTGCATATTAATCCAAGGTTTTAAGCTTAGATTTCAATACCAACAGTTCCATCAATAACAGCAGGAAACACTCGAAAAAAGAGAGGCATGCAAAAGAAGATTAAATTTAGTTTGGGGCATGTTGAGTTTGAGGTGCCAAAAGTACACCCATATGGAAATATTGAGAAGGTTTTTGAAAATAGAGATGTGGAGCTTAGAAAAAAAGGTAAAGACCACACAGGTTGACCTGAGATATTTGTACAGAAGTGATGGCTGAAGTACTAGCAGAGATTACGGTCACAAAAGAACTAATTTAGAAAATGAAAATATCAGCATTTTTCTCAGGACAACTCTAAAAAGCGGAGTTAAGAACAGGGACGCAAAAGCAGTATCCAACTTGTTTATCTTTATTACACTAACAGTTGACAAACAGCCTTGCTCAAAGTAGGTATTCAATAAAAATTTGTTTTTGTTTTTTAGTAATAGGGTCTCGTTCTGTCACTCAGACTGGAGAACAGTGACAAGATCAAAGCTCACCGCAGCCTCAAACTCCCGGACTAAAGTGATCCTTCTGCCTCAGCCTCCTGAGTAGCCGGGTGTTCAGGTGTTCTAACATGCCAAACCAATTTTTACAAGTTTTTTGTGGAGACAGGATCTTACTATGTTGCTCAGATTGGTCTCGAGCTCCTGGCCTCAAGTGATCCTCCTGCCTCAGCCTCCAAAGTGCTGGGATTATAGGTGTGAGCCAATGATGCCAGGCAAAAATTTGTTGAATGAACTAACTAACAAGAGACAGAGACAGAGGGTCATCAGAACAGAAGAGCATCAAAAGCAAACAAGTTGAATCAAATAAGATTTAAAAAGTGAGAATAGTCTATTCGTCCTGGGGCTCCCCAGTAGCATTCTTCAGCCAAAATGAACTACTTTCCATTCCATGGGTTCCTGCAAGATAGCTCTCTCCCTAGCTCTCACATAATGTACTTTCTCTTCTCCTCCTCCCTCTTCCTCCTATAATTTGCCCTATTTGCCTGCTTCCAGCTATCATCCACCAACTAACTCTCAGCTTATAAGTCAGCTCCTATAGGTTATTTTGATCTTGGTAACTGGTACTTGGTATCTGTATCATAGCAGTTATCCAACTTTTTATTAATTGCCTATTGATGTTTTTATCCCATCCAAAACTTTAAGGTCTGTGTTTTGTAGCTAATCATCTTAGTCACTATATGTTAGGGCTTGGTTCTAGGCCATTCCTTTGCTCACCCTATACTCTCACATTCTATGATCTCATTCAAGCTTATGGCTGTAATTACCCACATACAGGTGAACTCCCAAATTTATATACCCAGTCAAGACCTGTTTTTGAGCTCTCCACTCCTGTATCTAAATGCTTACAATTAATATTGCTAAGTAGTTTAGCAGTTAAGAGAACAGGATCTGGAGTCAAATAGGGTATCTTCAAATTCTGGGTAAAGATCTGAAGATTAGCTATGTGATCCCAGACAATACATTAAGCATTTTATACTTCAATTGCCTCACCTGTAAGATCAGAATAATAGTAATAATAAGAAGAACTTATTCTTAAGGTTGTTGGGCAGATTGTATAAAACAAATATTTAAAAATGCTTGGAACGGTGCTTGTACACAAGAAATACATCTTGAGTTAAATATCACAATAATGTAAACTCAGTGAGGATAGTGACTTTCATTCCTTTGGTTCACTGCCTAATCCCCAAATCTTTAAACAACTGCAGATACAATAATCAATAAATGTGTATTATATAAATGAATTAATCCACTTCAATTTCAACATGGTCAAAACCAAACAAATGAATTTCACTCCAACTTGTCCTCTTCAATTCTAGTTTTCTCCAGCTCTATGAATGACACCACAGCTTATTCAGTTCTGCCAAGTTTACACAATCTGTTCTACAAACTTAGCCAGAGGGTTTTCAAAGCATAAAAAGCATAAAAGTAATTGTGCTTCCCATCCTTTCCTCCATAAAACTTTTATATGATTCCCTATTCCACTTGAGATGAAGATGAAATACCCAGTGTGGTCATAAGCCCTCCAGGTGGTCTAATATTAATATCTACATGGTCCCCATGTCCTCTCACTATTCATGTTCCAGCTACACAAAGTTTTTTCCAGTCCTTATACTCATTATGCTTTTTGTTTTAATGTTTTTGCACACGCTGTTCCCTCTATTTGGATAACACTTTTTCCCCCTCTTCATCTAGCTAACTCTTACTTATTCTTCAAATTCCATTTCAATTATTACTTCAAAGGCAACTTTCCAGAGCTCCTTAACTAGATAAAAAATGCCAACTGAAGGCATTCATAATTCAGTTTTCTCTTCTTCACAGCATTTTCACAATAGCAATTTTATATGTTTTATAATATTAATATCTGTCTCTCCCTCTGGATTATGAAGCCTATGGAAACAGGAAACATGTCTACTTTTGTTTATTATGGTAGCTCTGAGGCATTTCATTAGTGACTGGCACATAGCAGATACTAAAGAAATATTCACTGAATATCCAGTGAATAAAATAAAAGTCAATTAAAATGTTTATCCTATTCAGTGAAGCCATAGTCTGAGGTGGCGGTGTGATGAGGGGGAGGATCCCATGCCATTACCTGCCAGACCCAGGGCTTAGGGAAGGAATGTGTAGGCCAACTAAAGCTGACTCCTCAAAGAAAGGCAAGCATGCTTTGTGAATCCTAAGGCAGGATATTTTTTTTTTTTTGCACCTTCAAATCTTTTATTTTAAAATTGTAGGGTACAATTCAGGGTTAGGTATACAAATATTCATTGTGCAGGTACGCTTGTTGATAAGGTGTGCCCCCCTTCCCCAGAAGACTCCCACTACTGTCAATCCCACCTCCCCCCCCCCCCTCCCCGCAGTTTCCCGTTACTGTCAATCCTTTTATTATAGTATTACAATAGTTGTTCAAGGTCCACATGTGTGAGAAAATGTGATACTCAGATCACTCAGTATTTAGACTCTAAGTCCATTCAGGTTGCTATGAAGTTCATGACTTTTTTCTTCTTTATGGCGGCATAATATTCCATTGTGTATATGTTCCACATTTTTTTTATCCAGTCCTCTTTTGATGGGTAGCACAGTTTGTTCCATGTTCTTGCTATTGTGAACAATGCTGCAATAAACATACGTGTGCAGGTATCTTTTTTATAGAGTGATTTCAGTTCTTCCAGATATATTCCCAGTAGGGGGACTATGGGACCATATGGAAGGTCAATTTTTAGAATTTTTAGGAATTGTAAGACAGGATTTATGATCAAGGTTGTTTCAACCTAGCAGTAGGATTTTCAGTAACAATATATAAACTAGAAATCTTAAGAGGCATTCCCAGAATAGTGGTTAAGCAGAAATCAACACGGTGAATTAGTATCCAAGATGGAGTTGCTTTAATCTTCACAGCTTCTCTACTTTTGTTTTAAAATTCTGCCCCCAGGTTCTACCACAAGCCCTCTGTTCTTCCAAACCAGGAAGATCATCATGACTCCTGCTAACTATCACCTGTGTAACAATGGTACCAAATCTCAACTCTTTATTCCAGATTTTTGCTCACAAGGCTGTATTTTCCTGGAGCCTAATGACGTTTCCATTTTGATTACGCAAAGATAAGTTAATGTTAATGTGCCTTAATTAAAAAACAGTATTCCATTTCTAACTTTTTCCTTCTGTATAGCCACTATTATTATTATTATTATTATTTTTAATTTCCACCTCTTTCCCTCTCTGCTTCTAACACACACAAAACCCCTATCCTCTCTTTCCTTCCCACCAGGGTTTTTCTGTCATCTCCACAGTTTTGAAGTTCCATTGTTACATATGAACTTGTTGAATTCTTCACTTTATCTTGTTCTTTTTTGAAAAAGTCTCAAATTTACAGAAAAGTTATAAGTCCAGTAGAAAATTACCAACATGGTACTCACTGACCCCAAATATTTTATGAGTATTTCTTATAAATAAAGACTCTGTCCTATCTAATAACGATATAAACATGAAAGTCAGTAAACTAAAACTGATATATTACTATCTATCTTTTTTTAAATTTTACTTCTTACTTTATTTTATTTTAGAGTTGTGGGGTACATGTGAAAATTTAATATACAAGTAAATTGCATACAGGTAGGTCTAGACTTCTAGCAAACCCTCTCTCCTCCGATAGTGGACCTGGTACTCAGTGTGTGGTTGTGTGCCTCTTATCCTTCCTCCCTCCCTCTCTCCTTTAGCAGAGTTCAGTGCCTGCTGTTCCCACCTTTGTGCTCATGTGACGAGTGATCAGGGACCAATTATGAGTGAGAACATGCAGTATACAGTTTTTTATTTCTTGATAGTTCACTTGGAGTGATGGTTCCCAGTTGCATCCATGTTGCTAAAAAAGGACATGATTTTGTTCTTCTTTATGGCTGCATAATACTAGAGGGGACCAAATAAAGAGAAGGAAAACCTAGAATTTTATTTATAAGAAATTGAGTATCTATTTTTACATGTTTAAACTTCAGTCACCTTCAAAGTACTCTCTGTTTGATGCAATACACCTATCGAGATACTTTTTCCACTGTTCAAAATAGTTTGAAACTTATTGATGTTGATGCCTTTTAGTACTTCTGCTGTTTGTGTTTCACTTCTTCCACATCAGCAAAACATTTCCCTTTGAGGACTTTTTCAACCAGGAAAACAAAAAAAAGTTGGTCAGAGTGAGGTCGGGTGAATAGGGAGGGTAAGGCGTGGGGGGTCATGCCATTTTTGGTCAAAAACTGCTGAACACTCAGCGTAATAGGGACAGGTATATTGCCATGGTAGAAAAACCAGTCACCTGTTTGGTACAAAAAATTCACTGAAGCTATAGGCAGCCTCTCACAACAATGCTAGCTGGTACGCTGGTGTTGATGAGTCCCTAGAACACTTACCTAGTGGGGGAAGCCTATACTACCAAGGGCCCACCCTCCAAAAGATAATTTTGGGGGGTCACCTCTCGCATGCCATCATGTATATGTACCATATTTTCTTTATCCAGTTCACTTTAAATGGGATATCACTACTTTCAATTTCAAGCAACACTCAACTTTCACTAATTACCCCAGGAATCTTCACAGTAAAAAGGTCCAGCTCAGAATCATGCCTGACATTTAGTTACCATGTCTCTTAATTTTTCTTCAATCTGACATAATAGTGTCCTGGTCTTTCCTGAAATTTTAAGCCAAACTTCAGAAGACTCCAGGTTAATTATTTTGTAGAATGTCCCTCAATTTGGGTTTACCTAATATTTCTACATGGTTACACTCAGGTTAGGCATTGGGCATACCATCGAGAGATAGTATGACCTTCTCAATGCATCCTATTAGGTAGTGCATGATTTCAGTTTATCTCATTACTGATGATGTCCATTGTGATCATTTGACAGAGTACCTCTTTACTGTAAATCACTAATTTTCTCCTTGTAATGAATGAAAACTTTTAATGATGCACTTTAGAACTATATAAATATTCCCATCTTCACCAAAATTTCCATTTGTTCACTTATATATATTAGTATGGTCTCCTATCTCATTCAGTGTATTACAGTTTATTACAATCATTACCTATTTTGATGTTCGAATCTTCACTGATTTGGCCAGTAAGATTCTTTTTAGGCTGACTTTTTTTTTCCTTCTTACATGTCTACATCATTCTTTGAGCACTTCTTTACTTTCTAGCACAAAAAGGTGATGTGGGCTCATATTATACTTTCCTTGCCACAGCCCTGGAAGCAGACATTGCTGCAGAAAGCCCTGGTTTTGATGGAGAAGTTCAGGGCTGTAAGTGCATTCACTGCTACTGGGATGTCACTGCTCCCAGGTCTTCTCAGCGGACAAAGTAGGCAATATAACTAAGCACACGCACATACACACTTACTTTTATAACTATATTTATCTCCCTATATGTATCTTTTTAATTGATTTCAATATTTATCTTTATATACTGAAAAACAAAACCAAAAAAAGGAACCATGGGGTTCTTTCCAGTTTTCTCACTTTCTTTATTTGTACTCCCTGTTTAACAAAGAGAAACCTGACCCCTATTATTCTTAACATATTTACCTACTTGATTAATTCCTATAAATGTAGACAACTCTCCCCAGCACCACAGTCTCTACCCACACACAGATGACCTATTTAAACCTCATGGGATACTCATCCCATCCTGGGCCCTTTGTATGAGGGCTCTCCAAGCACTGCTTGAGCTCTACTAATCCACGTCAGGCTACCCTCTTCCCTACCTTTGGCCTCTGACATCATGCACAGTCCTCCCCACTATGTGGATACTCTCCTCGGGCTCCAATGTTCTATGCTAGACTACTCCCTAATACAGACATCCTCCTCGCTCTGCTCAGACTTTGACATCCTGAATCAGTTAGCCATCCTCCTCCCCCTCACCCCAGTGTGGATACTCTCCTTAACCTGCTTGGGCTCCAACACCCTAGGTTAAGAATGCAGAGACAGCCTCCCCACCTTGCTGACCCTGTTGTCCATTATCTACCATCATGAACACCTACCTTTCTCAGCCCAACAAATGTCTTTTGGACTAAACTTCTAAGGAATAGGATAGAAAAAAAAAGAGAGAAAGAAGAAGATCACATTTTTTTTGGTGTGTGTGGTTCAACTTATTTTTAAACTTACAGTTTGGTGATTTTAATTCAGTTTTGGAATGCTTTTATTACCCGAAAAGTTCCTTTGTTTTCATCTGAGATCTCTGCTCCTAGGTCCAACCTCAAATACACACAGATCTGTTTTTTGTCTTTAATTTTCTAGAAATGGAACCATACAATATATAGTGTTGTATGATGGGCTTCTTTCACTTTGTATAATGATTTTGAGGCTCATCCATGTTGTTACACGTGCCAATCATTTTTTCCTTTGTATTGCTAACCAATACTCCATTTAGTAGACATGTAACATTTTGTTTATCTATTCACTGATAAACATTTGGATTGTTTCCAATTTATGTATACTGCAAATAATATTTCTATAAATATATGCATATAAGACAATGTGGTCTTTGTTTTCATATCTCATGTTTACATAGGAATGAAAATTCTGGGTGATATGGTAAATGCATGTTTAACTTTTTTAGAAAACAAAATGTTTTCCAAAGTGCCAGTACAAATTTACATTTATACCAGCAATGTGTGAGGATTCCAGTTTCTCTATATAGTTGGTAACACTTGATAATATCAAATCATTTCCCTGTACCATTCTAGTAGGTGTGTAGTGCTATCTCATTAGTTTTAATTTACAGTTCCTAATGACTACTGATGGTAAGCATTTTCTCATGGGCATATTAGTCATACATACATGCTGGGTGAAACATTTTCTTTTCTAATCTCTTGTTCATTTTTATTGAGTTGCCATATTATGGAGTTCTGATCTCTGTATGACCTCTGATAAAGCTGTAGTCAAGGTTATCACCAGGCTGGGTTCTCATCTGAAGGCTCAACTGGGAAAAAACCAATTTCAAGTTCACTTATAAAGTTGTTACCAGAATTGTTGTGGGAGTTTTCTAAAGTCTAAGTCTAAGTCCTTTGTTAGATAATTTATAAATGTTTTCTCCCAATCTTTTAATTGTATTTTCATTTCCATTTTATTAATGGTTTTTGGAAGGACAAAGTTTTAAATTTTAACTTTCAATTTATCACTTTTCTTCTATGGATAATACTTTGTTGTCATATTTAAGAAGTCTGGACTTAACCCAAAGCCACAAATGTTTTTTTCTGTTTTCTTTGTGAAGTAGTTAAAGTTTAGCTTTTATACTTAGGCCTATTATCCATCTTGAGTTAATTTTTATAAATGATATGAGATCATGTCAAAGATATCCATTGAATATCCATACGGATATTCAATTGTTACAGCACCATTAGTTAGAAACTCTTAAGCTTTCATAATGCTACTGTACCGTGTATTTTTAAATGGTTAAGACGATAAATTTTACATTAAACATATTTCACCACAATTAATTTTTTAAATGCCAACAATATGTCTGGAATAGACAAGATTAGAACATCAGTAGTGGCTCAGAAGGATGGTATGACTGGAGGCAATTTTTTGTTGTTCTTTCCATCTTAAATGAATTTATATTTTCAGTTTGCCAAAAAAAATGAGAGTTTATTCTTAGATTCTCTCTCATGGTATCTCAATTACTGAATCTTTAAGTTTTGAAATTAGGTAGTGTAGTCTCTTGAATTTTTTGTTCTTTTTCAAAAGTACTTTGGTTTAGTTATTGTGGCAGATAGCTCCAAGATAGTCCTTCAATGCTGCCTACCTCCTAGCATCCATGCTCTTGTATAATCTCTCCTGGAGTAACTTGCTTGTAATCAATGGAATATGGCAACAGACTACAAAAAACCGTGACTTCCATTTTGCTAGCCAACTCTCTCTCTCTTGCTGGTTTTGATGAAGCAGTAAAGAGCCATATAGCAGAGGTCCTTGTGGCAAAGAAAAAACCTAATTCTGATAACAACTTTGTAAGTGAACTTGAAAGTGGTTCCCACCCAGTTGAGCCTTCAGATGAGAACCCAGCCTGGTGATACCTTAGCTCCAGCTTTATCAGAGAAGATGGATCAAAGGAATCAGCTAAACAGTACCTAGATTCTTGAACCATTGAACTACAAAATAGTAAGTGTGTGTTGCTTTAAGCTGCTAAGCTTTGTTTAGGGTGATTTATTAAAAAGCAAACAAAAGAGCAATGGATTGTTAGTACAGCTATTCTAGTAGGACTTTTTTTCATTTCCATGTATCTTTTAGGATCAGTCTTTCAATTTCTCTTTTTTGGGGTACAGATAGGGTCTCACTGTATTTCCCAGGTTGATCCTGAAATTCTCGCCTCAAGCAATCCTCCTGCCTCAGTCTCTCAAAGTGCTACAATTACAGGCATCAGCCACTGCACTTAGCATTCAGTCTAACAGTTACTACAAAAAAAGATTCTAGAACTATAATAGAGCTTACACTGAATCCACAGATTGGTTTGAGGAGTACTAGCATCCCACTATACTATATGGTAATATCCCATTTATTTAGAACTTCTTTAAAGGCTATGTATTTTATTTTATTTTATTTCAGAGTGTCAACATTACACTTCTTGGAATTTTATTACAAATTATTTTATTATTTTTGTTGTTAAAATGAACAGAAGTATTTTCTTACTTTCATTTCGGATTGGTCATTACTAGCAAAGAGAAACACACCTGAATTCTGCATAATGATCTTGTATTCTCTGACCTTACTAAATTTCGTTATTAGTTCAAGCAAGTTTTTTTGAGGTCTTCTTAGGATTTTCTACTTTCAAAATCATATGGTCTACCAAAAAAAGATGGTTTTATTTCTTCATTTCTTATCCCTATGCGTTTATATTCCATACTTTACTACAATACATAGAACCTCCAATGGCAATGTTGAATGCAGTGGTGAGAAAGGATATCCTTGACTTCTCCCCAGTCTCAGCAAGAAAACATTTAGTCTTTCACCATTAAGTATGATGTTAGCTTTAAGTTTTTCATAGTTGCATTTTATGTTTGAACAGATCTGTTCTATTTCTAATTTCTTGATATTTTTTATTATGAATAAATTTTTTCTGTTTACTGAGTCAATCACGTGATTTTGCCCTTTCTTTGACCAATATTAAATCATACATTTTATGAACTGAATTTTGAAAGTTAAATTAATCTTGCATTTTGAAAGTTAAATTAATCTTGCATTTCTCAGGTAAACTCTACTTGGTGGAAGTATAAAATCATTTTCATCTATTATTAAATTTGAATTATAATATTTTACTAAAGAGTTCTGCATATATGTTTATAAGGGATCTCACTTTTAATGATAAAATGCTCTTTTCAAGAAGAAAAAATTGAGATTCAGAGTATCTTACTAAGGATGAAAGGGGGAGAATGAGATCTAAACTCAGGTATCTAAAAAATGGTAGTCTTTCCATCACATCAGTGGTTCCCAACAGGTTCAGCACAGATTCCAAGAAGAAATTACAAAATCTACAAGAAAAGTTTTGGTTGTCACAATGACTGAATACTTCTATGCTTTACCAGGCAGAAGAAGCAGGAGAAAAGAATCTTAGACATTCTACAAGAATAGTCCAAGAAGAACAATAGTCACCGATGCTGCATCACTTTAAAATGTTCTATTGGATATCAGCAAAAATGACAAACTAGATGATTGTCTGAACCTATGACACAAATATTTTTGCTTTTAAAAAATACATTCCCATCCTAACTGAGGTGTCCAAAGTGGTGATTTGGGAAACACTGAGGTTGCACCTAAGTTCACATGAAGTTGTTTCTTCCCGGGTCCTAAACAGAAAGCCTTGCTCCACACATGGGCACAAGTACCAGTTAGAAAACAAAGTTGTAGTGGTGGATTCTGACTTTTCTGGACCAGCTTTATTTTGCTACTGGTGACATGTTTTTCTCAATGTGGATGGCTTAGTTAGTTACAGATTTTGAAGACTTTATAAAGGTATGAGGAGTCAGGTTGTCTACAGTTCATGGAGCAGGTGTTAATGCAAAGGTCTAAGAATTTACATTTGGAGAAGTACAAGTGATAAGCTGTTTCACAGTTACAATATGCCTGAAAAGGAAAAAAAAAATGAAGACTCAGTGACCACAGCAAGCAAGGATACAGATTACCCCACTGAAAGGGTCTCCTGCTGGAGTGCAGTGTCGTGATCACAGCCCACTGCAGACTTGGACTCCTGGAATTAGAGGTGTGAGCCACTACTCCTGGCCTAAAGGGTTTCTGCAGGTAGTTTGGATCCTTAACCTGGAGCCTACTGAAGATTACTGCCCATGCTGGTCTTGAACAACCAGGTTTCAAGCTCCCATCACAGCCTCCCAAAAGTACTGGAATTTACAGGTGTGAGCCACAAAACCCAGCCTCTCATTCAGCTTTAATAAATTTGCATGAGCCAAAAACATAAAATACAATCCCGAGTTGGGCTCAGAGACTCAATCTGTAATCGCAGCACTTTAGGAGGCGGAGGCAAGTAGACTGCCTGAGCCCGCGGGTTCGAGACCAGAGCGGGCAACTTGGCAAGACCTCATCTCTACAATATAACAAAAATTAGACAGGCATGGTAGCACATGCCTATAGTTCTGGCTACTTGGCAGAATGAAGCAGAAGGATCGCCAGAGCCCAGCAAGTTGATGCTGTGGTGGCCATGTATGTACCACTGCACTCTAGCCTGGGTGACAGAGTAAATTCCAACTCAAAAAAAAAAAATACAATCCTTGAGTAAATTAAGGTAAAAATGAATGTCGTTTTGTTCAGTACTATACCAAAAGCTGTTCACACTTAGAAAAGTCACATTATAGACACAGTACATGCCCCTCATGGCATCAGGATAGACCATACACCACACTTCTATTAGTAAGATTTGTACCTCTCACATTCACAGTGACTATACAAATGTAATAAGCATCTAGCACAGTCATTTTGGTATTTACAAAACAATAAAATACACATTACTACTACCATATTTTCTTTGCTTTTTTATTAAGGTATACAACCTTCTTGATTTAATATTATTCATCTAGAAAAGATCTATTTACTGTTTTTTAAAGAGAGACAGGGAGAGGCAGTCTGGTTCTGCTGCTCAAGACTGGAGTACAGTGGCACAATCATAACTCAGTGCAGCCTCAAACTCCTAGACTTTGGTGATCCTCCTACTGCAGCCTCCCAACTAGCTGGGACTACAGAGGCTTGCCATTAGGCTGCTTTTTTTTTTTTTTTTTGAG
>NW_007247699.1:329021-333943 GCF_000164805.1 Carlito syrichta | reverse complement strand
TTTTTTGGTTTATGTAGAGATGAGGTCTCGCTGCCCAGGCGGGTCTCAAACCCGCAGGCTCAGGCAATCCACTCACCTCAGCCTCCCAAAGGCGCGGGATTACAGACTGAGCCACCAATCCCGGCTAAGCTGCATAATTTTTTTTTTTTTTTTGAGTTGTAGTCTCACTCTGTCACCCAGACTGGAGTGCAGTGGCCACTCCCAGCCACCGCAGCCTCGACCTGCTGGGCTCCGGCGATCCTTCCGCCTCAGCCTTCCGAGTAGCCGGAATTACAGGCATGCGCTACCATGCCCAGCTGATTTTTGATTTATTGTAGAGATGAAGTCTCGCTGCCCAGGCGGGTCTCAAACGCGTGGGCTCAGGCAATCCACTCACCTCAGCCTCCCAAAGGCGCGGGATTACAGGCTGAGCCACCGAGCCTGGCTTGCATAATTTTTTTTAAAATTTTTTTAGAGGGGAGGATCTTGCTATGTTGCCCTAGCTGGTCTCACACTCTTGGCCTCAAGTAATTCTTCTGCCTGGGCCTCCCAAAGTGTTGGGATTACAGGTATAAACCACCACCTCCAGCCTCTACTTATTATTCAAAAATGAGACTCATAGACAAGAGAGAATTATAAACTATTTGTGGTATAAACAGGGTATTAAATTTTAGAAGGTGGAAAACTACGTGCTACATTATGTTCCTTCTAAATCCATCTCCTTCTTACCATACTCTCTGGCATTGCTTAGTTAATACTATTATCCTATTATCTCTGAACTAATCTCTCTCTCTCTCTCTCTCTCTCTCTCTCTCTCTCTCTCTCTCTTTTTTTGAGTTGGACTCTTACTCTGTCACCCAGGCTGGAGTGCAGGAGCAAGCTCACGGCCTCCCAAGCATCAACCTGCTGGGCTCCGGCAATCCTTCCACCTCAGCCTTCCAAGTAGCCGGAACTAAACAGGCACACACTACCACGCCCAGCTAATTTTTGGATTTATTGTAGAGACGAGGTTTCACCATGTTGCCCAGGCTGGTCTCAAACCCTGTTGTCTTGGGCAATCCTCTCACTTTGGCCTCCCAAAGTGCTGGGATTACAGGCTTGAGCCACCATGCCCTGCCTGATCCAGTCTTTTTGACAACCTCCTAACAAGTCTCGTCACCTGAACCTCCGCTCCAATACAACTAATTTATTGCCAAAAATGTAACTGCTTTTCCTTTAAAAACATTGCTATGGCAGATGTAAACAACATCAAAATGTTGCTTTGGATTCCTATTTTCCTTCAAAAAAAGTCCAAATTCTCCACCATGGCATTTAGGCTCTCTTATGATCTGATTTTACCTATTTCTAGATCTATCTACAACCACTCCCTACACATATTATATGTCTAAATCATTCTTTCTTTCTGGACTCTTTCAGTATTTTCATATTCTCTCATGACCGTGCCTTGTATAACCTGCTCCCTATTCTGACATGACTTTTCCATCACCTGTCATCATCCTCTGTCTGTCTGCAATTCACATACTATGTGACATTCTAATATTCTAGACCCTCCCCAAATCCATGCCCTGCTTCATAGAGACCCACAAGCATACATTCAGACCATTTACCACACGTAGTTCACTGTAATGTAATTAATAACACATCTAACATTCCCATTAAGTCATAATATTTTCAAAATGTTGTAATAAATTTTAACCTGCGAAATGAACAATTTTTTCATTGGTCTTTAATTGGTATTTATAGATTTCATGAATATTTAACTAATTTTCTACTCTTCTCATATTCTAAATATCTTATCTGAAGTTCTAGACATTTGTTACAATAGCTAAATATTAATAGTGGTATACAATTCCAATTTACTCCACAACCAAAGAAATCATGACTCTTCCAAATATATAGTAGAAATATGTAGTTAGTCTTACATTCACTTCCCTATTTATATAGACTTAGTACATTTTACATACTGAAAACAGAATAATACATTTGCAAGTAAGTCTTCACTTGCCTTTCTATTTTTGTTCCTTTGCAAAGATTTTAAAATTGTAACCCTTAAATGTTTGTGTTCAAATGGAACTATCTAAATAGCACATCAAACAATAATTTTATATGTTCTTTATATGCACAATAGAAAGCATCAGTTTAGGAATAGAGGAGTTGGTTATAGTCATTATGCTCTAATGTAGGAAATATAGAGTCAATTTAAGTAAAGTCCAAAGGGTTATAAGGTTGAAATGCAAGACTGCATAATTTATCAAATCAAGCAAATCATTTAAAAGTATAGATATAAGTGAAGCATTAGGCTATTTCTGCCTTTTGCAAATAAAGGTTACTATCAACGCTTATCTAATATGCACTAGAAGGCATCTGCTATATATAAACTTTATTCATTAAAGCATTTCCCTGTACTGTCATATTTTAACCACTGAATCAAATTTAGTTCACAGCACTGCTTTATTTAAAAACGAATAATATTTATTACTCTAAGTTTTAAATTAAAAAAATAAAATTGTATTGAATATTTAGATTAGTAAAATATGCTGTGAAATATAAAATGACACTTTGGCATAAAAAATTCCAACAAATAATTCAAAGGCACAAGGAATAAATTCATATGCAAATTCTGCAAACATTTCAAAGTTGTGGCTTACTATTTGGTATTATATGGCTTTGCTCCTTGGTATTTCTGTATAGTATTTTCTCATGCAAAAATATTGGAGAATTGAGGGAGAGGTATAATGTACAGGGCCGTCAAAAAAAGAAAGATAAAGGGAAGTTTTAAAAATTGGCTGCTAATCTTTTTTTTATGAAAGAAAACACAATGGGAGTAGCTTTTCCATAAATTAACACCATATTCAAAATATTATATTTTTCATTTTCTAAGTCAAACAGTGACATGTGAAATAATGCAAGAGACATGATAATGTGGGGAGTACAGAAAAACATATTAATGGCAAACTAATGTTACTTTTCCAAAATAAATCTCAAATGAAAGGATATATATTGATGAAGGGTTATGAGAAACATAGTAATATAAACAAGGCAAAATCACAACAAAGATTGATCCTGTTGCTTTCATATTTTACTCTGCATATAATAACATTCGGAAAAACAAATATTTCAACTGAATTCAATAATATGAGATATCAAGATTTAATCAGAATTGATGTTTTGTAGTCAAATCAATTTTTAAAAAAGTACAACAGGGTCCTTTGACATAAAGAGTTAAACTATATTGAAGCAGATGTTTTAAACAGCAGATATTAATTTTTATTATAAATACAAACAATAACACACAAGAACACGAGATGTTCACATCCTAAAGCACTGGAATAGAAAAATGTCATATTATATTGTGTAACTATTGAAATGCAACTTTAATGTGACATTTTTTTCAAATTAATGTACTGGTGATTTCTTCAAGAATTGTATTTATAATTTGGCCTACAGAAAAAATTTATCCATAGAATCTTTCAAAGGGAAAGTTAAAGGTCATCTAATACAATCATTATCCATTTCATTCAACATAACATTTCCAAACAACCACCTTGGCCCACAACAAGTCCATTCTAGGCTAGACATATCTAAATGAAGAAAAAAAACCAGACCTATCCCAAATTCCATTTTAGGAAAATAAAGACTATTAAGACTATTTATTTATTCTACAAATATGTACTGAGCGACTACCATGAGCCAAGCACTGAGGACACACCTGCAAGTAGAACAAGGAAGCAAACAGGCAAAGAAGAAATTATTTATAATAAAATATCATAAAAAGTACAATAAAAAATAGCTTTACCACATTAATGGTGGTTAAGAGATAGCAACGCAGTACACAGATGACAAGAAATGGCTGCCTTAGGAGGGATGGTCAAAGAAGAATGAATAAAGATGACATGTGAGTTAATACCAGGATGAAGAGAAGATGTAAGTTGTGTTGGCATATGTTCGAGGTATGAAGAACTTATGCAAAAGCTCTACCAAGAGAAAGCATAGCAAGTGTATTCAAGCAATAACAAGTAACCCAGTGTGGTCACAGCAAAGTGATCCAGATTCTAGAGCACTACATTAAACCGAGCATTTCAAAACTACCTTTCGTAAAGGTAGTTTTTTTAACTGAAATACGGTAAATTACAAGGATAAAGGGATAAGAGTGTCATCGGGAAGACTAGTTAGGAAACTAACAATCAGCAGACTGTTTTTGTATAGCCTATAAGCTAAGAATGGCTTTCAATTTTTTAAATAATTAAAAAGGGAATATTCTGTAATGTGAAAATTACATGAATTCAAATCTAAGTTTCCACAAATAAAGTTTTACTGGATCACATACACACTCATTTGTCTAAGTACTGTTGATGACTGCTTTTGCACTACAAAAGCAGAATAGTGGGTGCCCTTATCACTTGGCAGTGCTGCTCAGCACACTTCGGATCACAGTGACATACTTGCTACGTTTTGAGTGTCATAAATATCACCATACAAACTTTTACTTTTACTTTGTATTACTAGTGTTTACCTAATTACATCCAAACATAAAAAGAAAAGTGAACTTTAAATGACATGTTTTTAAAGGCACAGTGGCATGTGCATTATTTTCTTTCAGAATTAAATGGCAAAGCACCTTATTGTACAATGATAACTACACCTGTGATTTTAAAATATAATATACATCAACATTACCAAACAGAACACTCGCTGTAATATTGCCAAAGCAGAGGAAGGCAGCAGTCAGAAAAATTAGAAAATCTAAAACAAATTATCTCATCAAAACAGGATGCCTTTAGAAAAATGAAAACGAGGCTGTAATTAAAGTAAGTTTCTGACTGGATCATTTGGGGTTTTTTTTGTTTTTTGTTTTTTGGTTTTTTTTGAGTTGGAGTCTCACTCTGTCACCCAGACTGGAGTGCAGTGGCCGCTTCCGGCCACCGCAGCCTCGACCTGCTGGG
>NW_007247699.1:294307-329001 GCF_000164805.1 Carlito syrichta | reverse complement strand
TACAGGCATGCGCTACCACGCCTGGCTGATTTTTTGATTTATTGTAGAGATGAGGTCTCACTGCCCAAGCGGGTCTCGAACCCATGGGCTCAGGCAATCCACTCACCTCAGCCTCCCAAAGGCGCGGGATTACAGGCTGAGCCACTGAGCCCGGCTTGACTGGATCATTTGTTAGCCAAACTAAAAAAGTTGTTTACACACAACTTAAGTTAATTAAGTCGAGTGTGACTTGGCAGCCAAATAATTATGTCCAGAGAAACTAAACTTGTTTAAGAATATTACTTTTATTGAGAACACTTAGTTACACAAGGAGAGTAGAAACACTGCAACGACATCAATAGACAATTAAAATAAAAAAGTATATCCTTGTCCTTTGGCTCTTGAATACTGCTCAGTTGTTTATTAGGAGTCAATGAGGATTTGAAGGGACTGAATAACAATAGGGATAAATTGTTTCAAAGTTGGGAAAACAGGAATTGAGTTTCATATGAAGTGGAATCAGTTAAGATGTTAGACAGAAAAACACTAAACTGAACAATTTGCAAAACTTGTGAAAACAAAAGGTATTTAAAGTCTACAGTTAGTCACCATATTAACAACTAGCAGGTACTCTGCAAAAAAATATATTTTTATCTATCATGTTTTATTGGACCAGAAATGTCATGGGTGTGCTTCACTGACTCTCATGGACTTAGCCATCATCTTTTCCATGAATACACTAAATTGTTCTCCTAAGCAGCATTCAAAGTTTAACA
Source organism: Carlito syrichta (assembly GCF_000164805.1). Lineage (NCBI taxonomy): Eukaryota > Metazoa > Chordata > Mammalia > Primates > Tarsiidae > Carlito > Carlito syrichta. The sequence continues at coordinate 328,246 of NW_007247699.1, read as the reverse complement.
GTAGTAAATTTTTATTGTGATTTTTATTTTAGCTCAAGGCCTAGACAGAGATTTTTCTGAACAAGAAGAACCACCCTTGACCACTAATGCCAATCACTGAATGGTTTTAGTAATTAGGCTTTGCTGAAGACATAATAATGTTTTTTAATAAATTCAATCTAAACTACAAGGCAAAACAGCCCTTATATGGGAAACTTATATGGCAATAAGGTCATTTAGATCACAATGTCGTTTGAATCACAAGTACAGTAATATCAAGCTGCTTTATATACTTTCTGTGCTGTTAAAAGTTAAAACAAGAAGTGAAGCTGTTATTTTCACATATGTTTGCAGCAGGTATATGTGCCAGCTCAAACTCCAGTCCTAGAAGTATTTGCCAGACATTAATTTAAGGACAAAGGAAATTTTCACATTTCAAAATGCATTTAACTGCGCAATGGAGAAACTTCCACTCAGGCTTCTATTCTAAGTGATAAATCTGCAACATAAAGATATGACAAAAAGACAAATATCAGGGGAAACACCTAATATAAGTATATAGATGACTTCCAAGAGATAAAATATTCTCAATACCACCATATGTCCATAAATTGATATTAGTATTTGAAAATATTTATGTAAAAAGTATTTTCAAAAATGAAATACATAACATTTTGTTACATTAATAGTAGATGAAAATTTGAGATTGATTTTGATAATAGAGAATACTAGCTTTGAATTACAATTAAGCAAAATATTACTACCCCTTCAAGAAAACAATATTCAACTTCTCATTTAGAAGTGCTATTATAGAAAACTGTACTCAATAACTGTATTTTAATTTTATCAATAAAAATATGTAAAATTTTGTTTTCTCTTCTGTTTTATAAGTATCTACATAATATCCTTGATTTTGTCTTTTGAATAAAAAAATCTAAAATGTTTCCTCTCTGGTCCATTATAGAAAAAGTTTGCCTCCTACTGATATAAGCAAATAGTGCTTTTGCTCTGGAATAGGCAAAGCAGGTAATGGGGAATGTTCAGAATCTGGGTATATTTTTATAGTAGAGCCACCACAACTTGCTGACATATTGTGGGATACAAAAGAAAGAGTGAAGACAAAGACAACTTTAGGTTTTAGCACAAGCAACTGAAAGGACGAATAACTTTTCTTGCCATTAACTGAGAAAGGAAAGGCTGTGGATGAAACAGGTTGGAGGGGGGTTCAGTTTTGACAAGTCAAATCTGAGGTATCTATCAAACAGAGACGTGGAATAGAAAATTGGATATAGGAGTCTGGACTTCAGGAGAGGCACCTGAACATAAGATATAAATTTGAGAGTCAATGGCAAATAGGTAGTTTTTGCATCCTTGGAACGAAATGAGCTCACCAAGGATCCTTGGTAAATAGAGAAGCATTCTGAGAACTGACCTTTGGGGCACTAACAGTAGTCACAATTCAGGAAAGTAAGGATGATCCAAGCAAAGGCAACAGCGTGTGAAGTAATCTTTAATGAGGTGGGAAATTATGCCTTCTTGAAGCATAATGGAGAAAGTATTAGAAGGATAAGAAAATGATCAACCATGTCATGTCAATTAGATAAGCACACTCACTACTAGTTAAGCATCCCAAATACAAAAATTTGAAATCTGAAATGCTCTAAAATCTGAAACTTTTTGAGAATAGATATGACATGCAAAGGAAATGCTCATTGGAATATTTCAGATTTTTGGAATAGGGATGCTCAAATGGTAAGTATAATCCAAATATTCCAAAATCTGACAAAATTTGCAATCTGAACTACTTCTGGTCCCAAGCATTTTGTATAGGTGATACATGATATATACGTATTTATCCAAGACATGAGCAGAAATTGTTAACAAAACAAAATGGAGGACACAGGCCTGCAGCAGCAAAAATGTTCCTCCCTTAATCAGTGAAATTAATATTTTAGTAAGATCATATTTTTCTATCACGTACAAGAGGACAGTTCTAAACACCTTGTCAAATGCCTTGCAGAATGTGTCAATATATATGTATCAGTAATTGCTAAGCAGCCATGTAACCAAAAAACATATGTACCCCCCTAAAGTCATTGAAATAAATGTAATTAATTAATTTTTTAAAGAGTTGTTAAAACTATTCATATTGCCCTAGAAATTTTATTTCTGGGACTATATCCTGAAAAATTAATCAACAACTGGAAAATATTTTATGGTCAAAGATAAAAGTCTTTCTCCAGATTATACCTCACAGTGCCATACTCCACACTGAACTATACAAAGTGCCTTAAGGATGTAACATTGAGTCATTTTCCTAGCACCACACTGTCAGTCTAATTTTAAAAGTCAATTAAACTCCAATCATTCTATAAAAAAGATACCTGTGCATGCATGTTTATTGTAGCACTATTCACAATAGCAAAAACATGGAATCAACCATGCAGCCCATCAAAAGTAGACTGGTTTAAAAAACTGTGGTACGTATATATGATGGAATATTATGCAGTCATAAAGAAGGATAAAATTATGAACTTCACAGCAACCTGGATGGATTTGGAGTTGTAATACTCAGTGACCTATCACAGAAACAAAAAACTGAGTACATGTTCTCACTCATAAGTGGGCCCTGAACAATTATCATAATACTACAAGAAAGTGATTGGCAATAGTGGGAATCTTCAGGGGGGAACCCCACTTCATGAATAAGGGTACCTGATCTCAAACCAGGTGAAGTGGGGACCAAAGTAAGGCCCAAACTTTACCTTACAATGACCATTTGTATACCTAACCCTGAATTGTACCCTACATCTTTAAAATAAAATTAAAAATAAATAAAAATATTTTTAAAAGAAGAAAAAAGTTAATTAGTCATCATTTTCTTTTTTTAACTTTAAAATTTTTTATTTTAAAGGTATGGGGTACAATTCAGGGTTAGGTATACAAATGTTCATTATGCAAGTACCTTTGTTGATGAGGTGTGCCCCCCTCTCCCCTGGCAGTTTCTCTCAACCGCCAATCCCACCTTGCCTCCCCTGGAAATTTCCTACTATTGTCAGTCCCTTTCTTACAGTATTAAGATAATTGTTCAAGGTCCACTTATGAGTAAGAACATATGACGGTGCTCTGCTCTTTTTTTCTGTGATAGATCACTGAGTATGACAGACTCTAAATCCATCCAAATTGCTGCAAAGTTCATATGCTTGTCCTTCTTTATGGCTGCATAATACTCCATTGTGTATACGTACCACTTTTTTTATCCAGTTCAGTTTCAACAGGCAACATGGTTGGTACCATGTTTTTGCTATTAAGAATAGTGCTACAATAAACACGCATGTGCAGGTATCTTTTTGGTAGAATGACTTGAGTTCCTCCGGGTATATTCCCAATAGGAGGATTGCTGGGTCATATGAAAGGGCAATTTCTAGTTATTTCAGAAATCGCCACACTGTTTTACAAAGAGGTTGCACTGGTTTGCATTCCCACCAGCAGGGTAGAAGAGTATCTTTTTCTCCGCATCCTTGCCAGCATCTGTTGTTGTTTGTGTTATTAATGATGGCCATTCTTACTGGAGTTAGGTAGCATATCAATATTTTCAAAGATATCTCTATACTCTAGACATTTGTCTATACTTATTATTGGTGTACTGTATTGCATTATACACTTTATTAACATGTTTCTCTTATATTGGCAAATATCCTTCTTGAAAGCAGGATCTTGTGCCTATCAGAGAGCGAGATTCAGTAAATGTTTATCGTATGCACTTGTCAAGTAAGTAACTTGAAAGCTGATATTCTGAGACTAGCAGGTATTTTCGCTTGGTCTAGATCAAAAGGCAAATGTAGAGGAGTATCAGAAAACAGAGAGATATTCAAAGAGCATCAACATTCAGGAGCTATCAGAAAGGAGACAGTGAAGACACCTGAGGAGGCAGGATTACAGAAGCAGAAAAGAACACAGGAAAGAGAGAGATATGGATGAAGCCAGCGGAAGAAAACAATTTAAAAAGGGAGTGAGCCACACAGGCAAATGTCTCAAACAAAAAACTACACTACAATGTCTTTGACAATGAAGAGCTCACAGAACCTCTGCCAGAGCAGTTTCTGCAATAGGGCTAAAGGAAGAATAAGCTGAGAAAACACAGAATGTTCAAGACTCAAGAAATCTGTCTGAAGGAGGAAAAAAGGTAGACTGTGCAGCAGCCATTCTCAGTGGGATTCCTGGTTGTACAGGGATTGTCACAAATACCACAGGATATTTAACTCCCTGGATTTCAACAATAAGTGTCTGCAAGTTTTCCACCATTGTTATAATTAAAAAACACTCCCTCTACATTTCTAAATGATCCCAGAAAGGATAGGGTACTGCCTCTAACTTAGAACCCTTGAATGCCAACTCATGCTAAAACAGGTGTCTCTTTCCCCATGAGACTGTTTTTATACTTTTAAGAAGGAGGGGAAAAAAGGAAGGAGAAGCTTATTAGCATTTCAGAGAAGGTCGGCAATATATTCATAAAGGAAAGTAAGCATGGAGACAATGCCAAGTAGTTGAGGGAGTTTATACTAAAGGGTCTCTACTTTCTCAGAGATGAGTTTATCTTCTGAGAGAACCCATCACGCTCTAGTTTCAAGTACCACTTTCTTCCACACCATCACATTTCTTAAAAGAAATCTTTTCTCTTCTATTTAGTCACTCATTCCCCCAACTTCTGTAACCCAGCCTCCACTTCCCCCATGCTGCCAAAACAGTCCTAAGTTAACCAGTACCTTCTGGGTTGCCGTTGAAGGCCCTTTTCTTAGACAATTTTGTTTCTGATCATCTTATAGCATTGGTAACTGCTTCTTCTTAAAACCACTTATCCTTCTAGCACTGTCCTAGTTTGGGCACTTGTTCTTTATTGAACGACAAAAATGCCTCTTGTCTCTGCCTTCCCAGAATCTGAATTCTTCAGATTCTTCCAACTCTTATCCATTTCACAGATGTCAACAATATCACGTTACTGAAACACATTAAGTCATTCTGGGCTCAACAACTTTAAAATGGCTAACAGTGTCAGAGCAAGTATCTTGGCACCAATATTAAGATCCTTGGCAATCAAGTCCCAGTTTATCTTTCTAATATTATTTCCCACCAATCGACTTTACATACCGTTAATCCTACATGAGCGAATAGAACTGCTGAGTGTTCCCCACACATGTCCTTCTATCTCCTGTCTATATGCCTTCACTTATCTTCCTTCCTCTGAAAGTAACGTCTTTCCATTGCATAATCATACATCCAGTTCTCCATCATGCAATGAATTATAACTCCTCTGTGAAGGCTTCTCTGATCTCTTGATTATAAGCAATAGCTCTACCCTTCATTAACTTTATTTGTACCTCTTTAATGTCACCTTCAAAAGTATTATATCCACTTTCAGGTTCTGGATCTTTAAGTGCTATTACATATTTCATATAAATGTCTTACCTACCCTATAAAGTTCATTAATAGCTACCACTTACTAAGAATTAAGATTAGGTACTTAAATATATCCTCTCTATAACTATGAGTTATTCCAATCTAATAAATATAAAATACAGAAGTTCAGAAATTAAGAAAGTTGCATAAACTAGCAAGCACACAATACATGTTTTTAAATGAAAAAATGATTATTCCAATATGAGGTGTCATTCTAAAACTTTGCAAATATATAGGTATGTTTCACTTTAAGTGAATCAAAAATGAAGTTCCAAAAATAAAAATTATGTAAGAAAGGAGCATATAACAGGTAAGAAGTTGTGTTCAAATATAGTAATATTAACAGTTACCATTTACTGAGCACATATTTGCCAGGCACTTTGCAGAACACTTTCCAAATACCAATTTATTTTATACTCACAACAATCCTTTAGAGTAGATTATTTTCACTGACCAAGACTTGGTAAGGTTAAGAAGGGTTGGGCATGGTAGCGCAAGCCTGTAATCCCAGCACTTTGGGAGGCTGAGGTAAGAGGACTGCCCAAGTCCAAGGGTTCAAGACCAGCCTGGGCAACTTGGTGAGACCTTGTCACTACAATATATCAAAAAATTAGTCGGGTGTGATAGCGCATGCCTGTTGTTCCAGCTATTTGGAAGGCTGAGGCAGAAGGATCCTCTGAGTCCAGCAGGCCAATGCTGGGATGGCTGTGAATATGCCACTGCACTCCAGCCTGGGCGACAAAGTGAGACTCCAACTCAAATGGGGGGAAAAAAAAACCCAAGAAAAAAATGAAAATAGTACACATTAAGTGACAAAGTACCAAATATACTAAGGAATCTCCAACTTGAAACTGAAAAGTATTATAAATATCTTCTTATTTTAAAGTACCTCCATAGGGTCAGCAAAAGGGTACAACAAAATGTACATGCAGTACAAACCCACTCATGTTAGGCTTTTTCTATTAAGGTTTCTTGTCAGATAGTAAACTGTTAATATTTGATTAGCTATATTTTAAATGTTATATTAAAGTACTCCAAAAACAAAATTTATATTAGCAAAAATGAAACTTCCATGAATGTCAGTACTACTTACCATGATGTTTTACTTCATTAGAGTCAAAGACCAAAAAAAAAAAAAAAAAAAAGACACTACTATTTACAATAAATGAAACTAATCAATGTGTTCTAATCCTTCCACATGAATCATTAGAACTCTGGGAGAGAGTTAGAGGAAGAAACATCATGTCTATTATTACTGAGACTAAATGGGATTAACTAATCCTCATGAGATAAGGTTATGAATTAAGTGGTGCTCAGAACACTAAGAAAATTTGTGGGGAGAGAATGCAAATAGCCCCCTATTATCTACAGCCTATTAACAAGCAATCCTTATTACTCGCAATTAAAATCCTCTTAAATTTTATGGCAAAAGTTCATTGACACGTTGAAAATTATATGCTAATTATTATACTGTAAAGCACATGTTTAGTGTGTACTTTTACTATGGGCTCAGTAAATAATAAAATATCAAATTCAAGGTGATACAGTGACTAAAAATTTTCCTAAATGGAAAACACACGTGGTATGGAAGCTAGTGTGGGCTCCTTCTACAATATCAGAGCGACAGCACTACAATCTCTCCATTAACTTTTGGCTCTTTGTGAAAGGAGATATGACTATCCTGTTAATCCCCAACACTATCATAGTACCTGGCATAGGTAAGTACTTAAATATTTGGTGAAGAAATTATTTTCAGGATGAAAATACATATTTGGTGATTAACTTCTACTATCCACTTTCAAATTCTGGATCGTAAGTGATACCACAACACTTTATTCACCGATTGGTTTTTTGTAGCAATTCCCAGATTATAGCTCTAAATAACTATTTATGTATTTATTTTACATCTAAAAGCTCCACAGCTACCTTGACCAAGTTTGTCTTGTTCCTGGCTATCAGAGGTCCCAACACAAATCAAACAGTCAATATATATTTGCAAGATAAATGAGTGAATAAATACATGAACAAAAAGGATGTTACTACAGATTGCAATTTCCTGGGACATTATATTCTTCAGTACGGAAAAACTATATAATCTAAGTATGTTCCCATTGTTTTCATGCTCTGAAAAATCTTAGTTCCCAATGGCATTAACATAATTACTTATTTGCTTTGCACTACAGGGTGATATTTATATTCCAGCCCACATCAGGAACTCACTCAATAAGTATTTGTGAAATAAATAAGTGAATAAATGAATAAATTGATTAAAAGGCTTTCACTTTTGAGGAAACTATTAGAATAAGTTCAGAATACCAATACTAATATTTCTAGAAATAATATGATTGCCCAAAACGGTTTAATATTTCTTTATAGGTTCTTTTTTTTTTTTTTCCTTAGCATATATAGGCAGGGTGTTGAGGGCAGGGAAATCAGAAGAGGAAGAAGAAGGATCCAATAGGAATCTCTCAGGTTACTGTGCTCTAAAGTCACTTGAAATAATTTCTATGTAGCACAATCCAATTAATTTAGTACCTTTGGTTTCCAATTTAGCCACAGAATTTTAAAATTTTAAAATTTTGTTTTATAATTATGGATTAAAACCAAATCAACAAAATAAAGTTTGTCTTTCTTTGGGGGGGGGAAGGGGACAGGGTGTCACTCTGTCACCCAGGCTGGATGGAGTGCAGTGGTGTGATCAGAGTTCACTGCAACCTTGACCTCCTGGACTCAAGAAATCCTCTCACCTCAGTCTCTTGAGTAGTTAAGACTACAGGTATGCACTATCACACCTGGCTAATGTTTCTACTCTTTGTAGAGCTGAGGTCTCACCCAGGCTAATCTCGAACTCCTGGGTTCAAGTGATTCTCCCACCTCTGCCTCCCAAAGTGCTGGGATAACAGGAATGAGCCACCACGTCTGGCCTAAGAAGTCCATTTGCAATTCTTGGCTTTCTACCTGGTTGTTTCTATCCCTTTAAAATCATTTTTATTGGTTTGTGGTTAAACCTTCCATTTAAAAAAAAATAAGCAAATATATTTACAATTATATTTGCCCCCTCCTTCGTAACATAACAGGTACCTTACTATACATACCTTTCTCTGTTTTCTTGTGTTCCTTTATCACGGTGATCATTACCAAAGTACTTTATAGAGATAGCCTTCATTGTGCAAATGTACAATCGCTTATGCAATAAATCTCCTACATTGGGTGGATATTTTGATTCTTTACAGATTTGTGCTATTACAGATAGTGCTGTGATGTCTAGCTTTGTGCAAACATCGTTTCCATTGTTTTTGCTACCAAATCTTTTAAGAGATTCCTAGAACAGGGGCTGCTGGGTCAAGAAGTAATTGCATATGTACTTCTAGTGGATACTGCTAAATTTCTCTCCATACAACATTGTATTTTCTCTAGTAATGCATGCCTTCTTAACAAGAGCAATCCACTTAAAGGACATTGACTCAAAAACTGTCATTTGTCAAACCACAAGTTTGCTGTCAATATATATGGGTAACCAGTATGCTGCTTCTATCTTGCCACACAACTGCCAAAAGCAATGCTTATTCATCTATTTCACTAAGATAGAAACTAGCAATTTTAACAAAAAAAAATATCATTTAGGATTATTATTATTATTTTGTCTAATGATGAAGTTATCATATGATTTTAAAGTACCCAAATTCTATTCAATAAATCTTTTGGCGAAATGGAACCTCAAGGTTTCCAAATAGCTACTTCCCAATGGTTCCACACTGATGTGATGTATAGGGAGTTGTTTATTGGTGACAGTCACTCCTCAAACATCTTTTTGTATGCCCTACCCATTCCAAACCTAGACTACTTTGGTGATTTTCACATTGAGGGGAGGAGATTGGAGGGGAGGATAGGAAATGTATGATAAGATTCTGGAATTTTAGCTTCTGTTTGTCAAATTTCTCACTGTTTGGTTTTCAAAATACCTGCCATTTGCAATCTATACTACTAATCCTATTAATAATAACTGTAGCTGCCACTCTTGCTAGGATTCATTACTCTTTCAACTGTTGGGTTGTTTGTCCATTTGTTTGTTTTTAATGTTACTTTTATCTTCTGTTATTCTTCTTAGCCCACAAGTGAAAAGTCTAAACTTCAATCAAGAGCATCAGTCCATCTGGGAGCAGTGGCTCACGCCTGTAATCCCAGCACCTTGGGAGACTGAGGCAGGGGGATTACTTGAGCCCAGTAGTTCAAGACTAGCCTAAGCAACATAGCGAAATCTTGTCTCTACAAAAAAATCAACAAATTAGCAGGATATGGTGGCATGCATCTGTAGTCCCAGCTACTCAGAAGGCTGAGGCCTTAGGATCACTTGTGCCCAGGAGTTCAAGGCTACAGTGAGTCCTGATCGTCCCCAGCACTCCAGCTGGGGCAACAGAGTGAGATGCTGATTGGAGGGGGAAAAAAAGCATGAGTCAAACTCTTGCATTTTAATTTAATTGCAAAATAATAAATAAAATACAATACCCTTCTTCTCAGGGACCATCATTTCTGACTGGGAGTTCAGGAGCGGCTTTTATATAGTTAGAGAAAGCTTATTTTGTTTATGTATATTTGTGGTGTCATGGATTTTTTTCCTAACTATTTTTTTATCCAGAGGTTACAGTCTTCAAAGTTTACCACTTGCTAATACTAACAGAGTTGGCATAAACTGCCTGATCGCTGCCTGTACAACAATCTTACCATTCATCACACTGTTAAAAAATGACCCTCCATGACTGCCACAGCACTATTCAGAACAACACCGTCTACAAAAATATCCTTAAAACATTTACCATGACAAAATTCCCTTGATTGTAGAAGTCATTCAAACCGTTATATTAATAAGTAAATGTTTTTACTGGACGCTAGAATGTTACCCTGAAATGTAAGATACTGAAGACATGGAATTTTGTCTGTTTTGCTGACTACTAGATAGCCAGTGTTTAGAACAGTATTGCAAACAGTAGGACTCACTAACTATTACAATTATTTATGTAATTAATAAATAAATGAGCATTCTATAAAAGGTACCATGAAGCTGTGAGCAGACACTATTTGTGCCCTTACAGAATGGGTAATGTGACGGGAATAGGTTAAACATATAAAAAGCAACTGAAACATAGATAAGTCAAATGAATGGTGCTGACATCAATGTTGTAAGAGCTCACAGAATGTAAATACCATGACCCAGTGGAGGAATCTCTGTTCACTCTTGGTTTATCATGAAAAACAGGATTCTGGCAAACACAGAAGGGGAAGAGAAGAAAATACAAGTAGATGAATTAATGTGAGCATATGCAAAATCAGGAATGGAAGACAGGAATCTACAAAACAGACTTTCCTTATGGAGGATACAATGTTTTATTTTTTCTGTTTTATTTTTGTGTTTGTTTTTAAGGCAAAGCACATTTCAAGCTTAAAGTGTGTTTAAAAAACACAACATAATTTTTTTATTATAATTATGCCAAAATGTCTCTACATCACATCAGCAAACATATGATATTTTTAGTAATAACCTCTAGTGGTTATAGTGGTAGTTACATGTGTTGACTTGTTTCTGATGTGTGGAAACATTTAACGTTATGTTTATATGTAAAGTTAAAAAACAATATTTATTGCCATTTATTCTGAAGATTTACACCTCAAATTATAGAAAAAAATCATTACATTCCCAAGAAATACACCTTAAAAATCAAATTTTTCATTTTTTCAATATTTCTGAGTTGTAGAAGGGTTTTAACACTGTTTATCCAAAAAGTTTTAAAAATTCATATACGAATTCATAGTATGTTTTCCTCAAAAACTAAAATTATTAATATTTTAAAAGAGATGGTTTAAGCTCTTTGTAGGTATAATCAAGTGAAATGTAGTAGTTCTGTTTCATTTCCAAAAATATTAAAAATTGATATTTTAAACTTATTAATAACAATAGCTAACACATGTATGTTTACTATGTGTCAAGCACTATCTTAACTACTTAACATACATTTGTCACAGTATTAAGAATACAAGCTGTAACTTTGCTTTTTAAAAAGTTATTTTCTTAATAATTTTAAGGTGCTTAGTTCTTACATTTAGTGTTTTATGTGCCATTATTTTGCTTTTACTGCAAAAGAAAGATCTGGCTCCCAAAGATAAAGGAGATTTTTGGTAAATGGTGAAGGTAAAGAAATAAATGACCCACTTGGCTAGTGTGTAATTACACTGCCTGAGATTGTAACAATCTATCACATGAAGGAGGATGACACCACGCTAAGGGGTGAGTCAAAGGAGATAGCCTTTGACTAACTACGGGACCCCGACGATCGATACTCCACAGATATTGTGCTCTCAAAAACAATTGAATTCTAAAAAAGTTTGAAAATAGATTCCCCCCTTCTTTTGATACTGATCAGAGACCTATCTTGACCTTATTCTAGAAGAGCAATACTTTCTTAAGAAGGTATATGAAACACATAAATCCTTTCCATCTCTGGACTGTTCTTTCAAATGGATATTTAACACATTCCTATTATAATGACAGTCTTCAGCTGCTGGAATCCTTCTTTCTTTATTATATAAACATGCCTTCCCATTTGGCAGTTATGCAGTTATCATAATACTTAACACATTACAAGTAAGTATTCCAAAGACTGAAAACCTGAAAAATTCTAAATTTAAATTCAGAAAATTTAAATTCCGAAAATTTAAATTTCCAAATGAGAGTTTACAGAATATATCCAGTACTTAAAAGTGGCAAGTGATCTATGCAAAAAGCAAGCAGGAAAAAACCTTTTTAAAAAATTACACAAAATATATTCAGAGGATAAAGAATCATATTAGAATTGCCTTAATGCACGGTATCACATTATTTTAAAACTCTATATCTCAGAACAATTCCTATTGACATAAAGAGTTATAATCCATTAAGCTATATCAAAAGCAAGCAGTTCTTCCCTTTTATTTTTCCGTTTATATCATACACAATTTCTGGCATGTTTGTATACAGAATTTAAAGTATTTGTAATTTAAAAAGCAAGTGTCTAAAACAAACTTCAAATTCTGAAAAGATAATTAAGTCAAAAGCCAAATCTAATCTAAATTCCAATCATTTTTTTCACAGAAGTTACTATAATAGCAAATATAATGTAATCCATGAAAATCCATAGTTATTATGATGTAAAAGATTATAAAATTAGACTTTTTAGGAAGCTTAGAATTTTGTATTACTATTATAACGTCTGCTATTGGTAGAGGATGACAGAATGAATACATCCACTCGATAAAAGGAAAATGTCATCTTGCAAAAATGTCAGTATGGAAAGAGACACTACGTGAAACTGCAGAATGTCACCTTTATTCTAGAGGGCTGTAGAAATCCATTCCCTCCCAAAGCACAAAAATCTCTGGGGATGGAATTCGGGCAACAGGATTTTTGTAAAGTTTCCCACATTCCAACATTTAGACAAGGTTGAGAATTCCTGCTGTATGGTGTAGATCTGTTTGCAAAGGTGAAAGTTTGAAAGAAGTAGGCAAAAGGAAGCAAAGCATGAAAGTAAATGAGGATACTGTTTGATAACAAAGATGATTATATTTCACTCCAAAATCTGCAAAGGAGACAGTAGAAAGCTCCACTAACTTTACAAACTAGCAATTTAATTAGATTAATAAATTAATAATTATTTAATATTAATAAATTAATAATTATTCTGTTAAAATGCTAATACAACTTGAGTAGTCAAATTTATTGAATGGCCTCATATTTGACTCTTGATACAATTTATTTCACAAAATATAACCTAACCTAGCTAAAATAAGTCATGGTTAATGAAAACTGTGATTGCAGGGAATTAATTATTTTAGAAAAGAGAGGGATCTAGAGTAAGGCAAAGGAGTCTAAAGAAGACCCGGATCAGGCCAGGTGCAGTGTCAAGCCTATATTCCCAGCACTTTGGGAGCCCAAGGTAAGGGGATTGCCTAAGCCCACGGGTTCAAAAACAGTCTGGGCAACTTGGCTAGACCTCATCTCTACAATAAAAAATCAAAAAATTCAGCCAGGCATGATAGCACGTGCCTGTACTTTCAGCTTCTTGGAAGGCTGAGGTGGAAGAATCACCTGAGTCCAGCGAGTAGATGCTGGGGTGACCGTGAGTGTGTTACTGCACTTCAGCCTGGGCAATGGAGTGAGACTACTAGTCAAAAAAAAAAAAAAAGGCCAGGATCAAGTAAGATGGCAAAAATGACCAATGAGTATCACCTCCCTTACTGCCTACCAAAATTTGGTAGGACGGCAAACATGATGTAAAAATACCAACCCTATTTTGAATATAATAAAGTTCACTTCTTAGTAACTTCTTATTCCTGTGTTTCCAATTCAATGTAGGAGAGTTTTATCCATCCCATTCCGGTTGAAAAAAAGAAGAGGAAAAATAAAAGCACAAGAGACATCCATACAGTCTCATGTCAATGTCCTTTCCTTCATTCAGTGTCAAATGTTTAGGACCAGAGATAGAATACTAAAATGAATGTTATGGCACAGCAGGGGTGGGGGTGCACTTAAAGCTCAGGCCAAAACTATACATATTCCCTAAAGCTACCTAAATAAAGAAAAGTAAATAAAATGAGTGTTATGGTCTTCCATTGCAAAAGTACCTTAGTGTATACTGAGAAAAAAAGAAAATACGTACCAGGCTACAAGTGATTAAAAAAAAAAAAAATACATATATATATATCTCAAGTGCTATGAGAAAACACACGGATAAGGAAATAATCAACCAGTTAATGCTTCTGAGAAAATACGGCACTAAGACACAGTCACATTTCAGAATTGTTTTAAAAGACAAACAGGAACTCATCAAGCAGATAAGATGGGAAGGCAATGAAGTTTACACAAAGAAGAGCCGGAGAAAAGATAAAGAAAAAATGCAAGGTGTGTCTGGAACGCAATTCGCCGGGTATGGTTGCAGATGCCAGAAAAAGATGAACGGCAAGAAGCCTGAAGGAATGGCACCAAGAGGTGTGAATGTCATGTCTTAGGTTTCTCAACAGAGGGGATTTAATAATGATACTATGGAGGCTGCAATAGGTTAGGAAAGACAGAAGACAAGGAAATCCATTCACAGGTTACTTGCAACTTCTGTAACAAAGAATCTTACAGGAATCTAGGTTGTAATCATAAGTAATTATTATAATGGGATATAAATATAGATCATATAAACAACGGAAAGCTGTTCTGAACTCAGAATAGACCCTGGAATGTTCTTTTTTCAACAAATGCCTAATTACATCTTGACATGTTATCTAAAACAGACCATGGGAAGTATAATGGCATTACCCAATACAAGTGTAGCCTAAAACATAGCAGTCTGTCATGAACTTTTCACTTATTTCTTTTTCACTTCCATACCATCTAGTCATATGCAATCTGGATTTCATGCCACCACTCTATAGGATGCGCTTCTCAAGTACATGTATTCCAAGATACCTTCTAAATCCTTATCCCTCAAGCTTTGCTATAACAAACATTTCACATGCAAAACAGGAATTAACAATGCCACTTAAGATTGAGTAATCTGAGACTTTCTCCTCATTATGTAATATTTCCAAGTCAAAAACCCAATAATTAGGTTAGGCATGGTGGCTCATGCCTGTAATCCCAGCACTTTGGGAAGCCAATGTGGGACAATCACTTAAGGCAAGGAGTTCAAGATCAGCCTGGGCAACAGAGTGAGACTCCTTCTCTACAAAAAATAAGAAAAAAAAGTTAACCAGGCTTGATGGCATGTACTTGTAGTTCTCAATACTCCTTGAGCCCAGGAGTTCGAGACTGTAATAAGCTATGATCAGCCACAGCACTCCAGCATGGGTGACAGAGTGAAACTCTGTCTCAAAAAAACAAAAACTGCAAATTAAAATAGCTTATTTTCAAAAATAAAATAGCTTATTTTCAAAAATAAAATAGCTTATTTTCAAAAAATCCAGAACTATATTAGGCCAATACCCATGGTCATTCTTCTATGCCAAACTTAGTTCATGAGACAGTGTTCTTCCAATTATAAATAGATTACCACATTAAGAAGCCAAACAAGTTCTGAGTTCTTTTTCTTTGATAAATGTAATGAAAATATTATTAAAGTTGGGAATTTTTTTTTTTTAAGATGTGGGAATTTTTTTTAAGATTCACAATTAGATATACAAGTAGATGTAGTACAGGTAAAGTTTGGGCTTCCCTATAAGAATCTTAGAAAATGCAGGAGACACTCTTACAGAGTAGGCAGCCAAATTCTGAACAAAACCCTAGATCCCCACTTTGCCTGGTTTGAGATCAGTTACCCTAATTGATGTTGTGTCCCCACCCCCATCCTGGAAGCATCTTGCAACTGCCAATCCCTTTCTTAAGAGTATTATGGTAAATGTTCAGGATCCACTTATGAATGAGACAATACGGTATTCTGTTCTTTGTTTCTGTTCTTTGTTTCACTGAGTAGACTCCAAATCCATCCAAGTTGCTGCAAAGTCCATATGTTTGTCCTTCTTTGTGGCTGCATAATATTCCACTGTGTATATGCCCCCCCTTTTAATTCAGTCTAGTTTTGATGGGCAGCATGGTTGGTACTATGTTTTTGCTATTGTGAACAGTGCTGCAATAAACATGTGTGTACTGATATCTTTTTTGTAGAATGATTTTAATTCCTCCGGGTATATTCCCAGTAGGGGGATTGTTACATCATCTGGAAGGTCAATTTCTAGCTTTATTAGAAGTCACCAAACTGTTTTTCATAGTGGTTGAAATAGCTTGCATTCCCACTAGCACTGTAGAAGCATTCCCTTTTCTCCACAATCTCATAAGCATCTGTTGTTGATTTATTAATGATGGCCATTCTTATTGGGGTTAGATGGTATCTCAAAGTGGTTTTGATTTGCATTTATCTGATGATTAGTGAGGCTGAGCACTTTTTCATGTGTCTGTTGGCTGCCCACATATCTTCTTTTCAGAAGTGTCTATTCATGTCTTTTGCCCACTTATTAATGGGGCTGTTTGTTTTTTTCCTTTCGGCACATCTGAGTTCCTGGTAGATCCTAGATGTTAGGCCTTGTCAGATAAACAGTTGGCAAATATTTTTTTCCCATTCTGTGGACTGTCTCCCTGCTCTTTTGATGGTTTCTTGGCTTTGCAGAAGCTTTTCAACTTAACAAGGTCCTACTTGTCTATCTTATCTCTTATGGAATGGACATCTAGGGTTTTGTTGAGGATTTGGCTGCCTACTCTGTGAGAGTGTCTCCTGCACTTTCTAAGATTCTTAATAGTTTGAGGTTTTACAACTTAGGTCTTTAATCCATTTAGAATTGATTTTTATATATGGTGATATGTAGGAGCTCTGTTTCAGTCTTCTACATGTGGTCAGCCAGTTTTCCCAGCACCATTTACTGAGTAGGTTCTCCTCTCCCCAGTGGTTGATGGTGGAAGCTTTGTCGAAGATAAGTTGGTTGAGAAATTGAGGTTTTGCTTCCGGAATCTCTATCCTGCTCCATTGGTCTATATGCCTACTCTTGTACCAATACCAGGTTGTTTTGATTATTGTAACTTTATAATAAAATTTAAAGTCTGAGAGTGTGCTACCTCCTGCTTTGTTTTCTTTGCTGAGAATTGTTTTGGCTATTCGTGGTCATTTATGTTTCCATATGGATTTCTGTATTGTCATTTCCAGGTCCAAGAAGAATGATGTTGGTAATTTAATAAGTATGGCACTGAATCTGTATATTGCCTTTGGTAGGATGAACATCTTAACAATGCTAATTCTTCCTATCCATGAACATGGAATATTTTTCCATTTGTTTGTGTCTTCTTGGATTTGTTTGAGCAATGTTTTGTAGTTTTCATCGTACAGGTCTTTCATTTCTCTGTTTAGGAAGATGCCAATGTATTTCTTTGTGTGTATGTGTGGCTATTGTGAATGGGATTGTGCTTTTTATTTGGTTCTCTGCCTGTTTGTTGTTGGCATATAAGAATGCAACTGTCTTTTGCACATTTATTTTGTACCCCAAGACTTTACCAAAGCCCTTTATCAGTGAAAGGAAGTTTTTGACAGATTCTCTTAGATTTTTGAGATATAGGATCATATTGTCAGCAAAGAGAAATAACTTAACAAATTGGGATTTCTTTAAAGGTATAACTCACATTTTATGACTTTTGACAAATGCATACAGTTGTGTCAGGACCCCAAGACTACCTTCCAGTTCAGTGATTTGCTAGGACTCACAGAACTCAGTCATCCACATGGCTATGAGTTCTTTCAGCAAAATGATACGAGATCAACAAAAGGAAATGGTACATGTGGCAAAGTCTAGAGAAACTAGACACAAGATTCCAAGAGTCCTTTCCCTATGGTGTGACCAGAACGTGCTTCATTCTTCCAGCAATTGGCTGTGAGAACATGTATGAAGTGTTTGTCTAGCAAAATTTATTTATAGACTCAGCTACCAAGGATTGGGGGCTGCTTGCTTAGGCAGGTTCTGCCTAGTGTGTGCCGTAATTCCAGACATCTAGAAAGAAAACCAATGTTTACAATCAACCTTATTTTTTGTACTAACAGTCTAAGCACAGTAAGCCACTCCTATCACTCATGAAAGCTGTATATCAGTGTATAGAACTATTTATCATTCAGGTTTCCAGATGCCAGTCAAGGGTCTACCTTGTAATCGGCCCTTTCTAAGGATAAGAGTCTGCTATGTTAATTTTTCTGATGTGTATCCACCACTACAATCAAGACACAGAACAGCTTCATCATGCCAACAACAACAAAAAAACCCTTGTGCCCCTTTTTCATCAACCTCTACAACCACTGGCCTAACTTCTACTCTTACAGTTTGCCCATTTTCACAATGTCATACAAAAGGAATCACATGAGGGGGACCCAAAAAAACACAGAATTATCTTTTGGAGGGTGGGTCCCTTATAGTACAGGGTTCCCCTGCTAGATAAGTGTTTTAGGAACCCACTGGCATCAGCATACCAGCTAGGGTTGTTGTGAGAGGCTGCATTCGGCTTCAGTGAATTTTTTGGGAGGCGGGGGGAAGGGAGATTCCTTCAATGTATTTGCCTATTTCATGATGAGTGATTTACGAACACATCATGCTGAGTGTTCAGCAGTTTCACCACGCTGAGTGTTCAGACCAAAAACGGCATGATTTCCATGCCCCCCTCTGTTTATTCACTTGACCTCACCCCAAGTGACTTCTTTTGTTTGTTTGCTTCCCGTATGAAAAAGTCCTCAAAGGGAAATATTTTGCTGATGTGGAAGAGCTGAAACAAAAAATGGCAGAAGCACTAAAAGGCATCAAAATTGACAAGTTCGAAAACTGCTTTGAGCAGTACAAAAAGCATCTCAATAGGTGTATTGCATCAAACAGAACTACTTTGAAAGTGACTGAAGTTTAAACATGTAAGAATAAATACACAATTTTTTATAAGTATATTCCAGGTTTTTCTGGATCCCCCTCACACTGGACATATACTTTATTTTTTTCTTTTTGAGTTGGAGTCTCATTCTGTAGCCCAGGACATACACTTTTGACTCTGGCTTCTTTTACTTAGTGTAATGCACTACAGTTTCATCCATGTTGTTGCATGTATCAGTAATTTGTTCTTTTTTATTGCTAGGTAATAATCTACTGTGGATATACCACAGATATTTTCACTTTCCACAAACATTCAGATATAATTCTTTTTTCCTATAAACTATATTTCCACTTCACTTGAGTAAATGCTAAACAGCAAGATTTCTGGGCTACATGAAAACTTTATATAAAGCTACCATTTAGTCTTCCAAAATGGCAATATCATTTCCATTACCTTTTGCACTCCCACCAGCAATGTGTAAAAGTTCCATAACTAGAGGTATTCACTGGTTTCCTCATAATTTCATGCAGACACTAGAGAAGAAACCTAATGAGGCTAGTGACTGATCATATAAGAAAATATATACCAAAGTGCTCGTTCATCACATGGCAAAATTCATTCATCTTTTAAAAATACAGTTTAAATGTCACTGTTTACCCTACAAATCTAGATGGAATTGATTTTTTTTCGTTGTGTCACTTCATTTCATTACACTAAAGTCTGAACAGTATTTATTCTATGGTATTATAATTATACACATCTGTTCCTATTGATGAATTCCTGGATAGCTTAATATGAGTTATTCAGCTCTGTATTTTTATCATAATAGACAATATCTAACATGAAGTAATTAAGGGGAGAACTAACTCCTCTGGCCACATCATGATTTTACTCTACAAGGGAAAACAACCAAGAACACCAGACAAAATAAATGAAACAATGGTTTACAAGACAGTGCACCAGGCAACACAAGATAGAGGTACCCCTAGTAGAAGGGAAATAAAAAAGGTGATCTCTAACATTTCCCTAGCTTACTGCCTTTAGAGAGTTTTTAGCCCATAATCCAGGGAATGGGAACCCAGGCAAAGTCCAGCAAACTTTCTGAGTTGAAGAGAGAGACCTAAGTGTCTGGGAATAAGAAATAAGTTAGAGCCGGGCTCGGTGGCTCAGCCTGTAATCCCGCGCCTTTGGGAGGCTGAGGTGAGTGGATTGCATGAGTCCGCGGGTTCGAGACCCACCTGGGCAGCGAGACCTCATCTCTACAATAAATCAAAAAATCAGCCGGGCGTGGTAGCGCATGCCTGTAATTCCGGCTACTCGGAAGGCTGAGGCGGAAGGATCACCGGAGCCCAGCAGGTCGAGGCTGCGGTGGCCGGGAGCGGCCACTGCACTCCAGTCTGGGCGACAGAGTGAGACTCCAACTCAAAAAAAAAAAAAAGAAAGAAATAAGTTAGTAGGAAACAGTGATAAAGGGGAGAAAGCTGCATAGAGAAAGAACACCAAAGATGTGTAGGGGGTTGCCCTCAAGTATTCTACAAAATACTAATCACTGCAAGCAAGTGAGGAAATTACCCAGAGCCAGGGAAGAATGAAAATCAGAGAGTTCAATACACCTGTCTCAATTATGATAGGAAAAGCAAACAGAAAATCAGCAAAGTTACATAATACTTCAACAACATAAACCAACTTGACCTAATTGACATTTTAAAAACCTTACACCAAAAAAATAGCAGAATACACATTTTTTCCAGTATACATGTAACATTTACCAAAATTGAAAATATTCTAGGCCACAAAACAAATTTCAACACATTAAAAAGGACTCACAAAATACCTAGTATGTTTTCTGTATGGAGTTAAATCAGAAATTATCACCTGAGAGATCTTTAGAATGTCTCCACATATTTGCAAACTCACGCCTTTCCAAATAACTTTGAATCAAAGAAGACATTAAGAGAGAATTAATGATGATTTCACCAGTGATGATATATAAATAACCAACAGTACATAAAAATATATTTAACATCATTAATTATTAGAGAAACGCCAGTTAAAATCACAATGAAACACCGCTACACATCTGCTAGACTGTCTAAAATAAAAAATAGTTAACAAGTATTGGTGAGAATATGGAGAAACTGAAGCTCTAATACAGTGCTGGTGGAAATGTAAGATAACATACCTGCTTTACAAAACAATTTGGCAGCTTCTAAAAAGGACATGTTTAAATAAACCTAGCATAGTATCTAGTCATTCTACTACTATGTGTTTACTCAAGAAAAAGAAAGCAGACATCCCACAAAGCCTTCAACAAGAATGTTCACAGCAGCTTTATTTGAAACACCAAAAACTAGAACAACTAAAAGTCCATCATCTCTAATGGGTAAACAAATTGTGATATATCTATATAATGGAATACTATTCAAGAAAAAATGAATGAAGTATCAATACACATAATAGAATGGATTAATCTCAGTCAGATGTGGCAGCTCATGCCTGTAATCCCAGCACTTTCAGAGGCCAAGGTGGGCAGATTGCTTGAGCCCAGGAGTTCAAGACCAGCCTGGGTAACAGGTAACACAGCAAGACCTTGTCTTTACAAAAAAAAAATTTTTAAATCAGCCAGGCATGGTGGCATGTCCCAACTACTTGGGATGCTTAAGTTGAAGGATCACCTGAGCCCAGGAGGTTGAGACTGCCATGAGCTGTGATCATGCCACTGCATTCCAACCTGGATGATAGAGTGAGACCCTGACTCAAAAAAAAAAAAAAGGCATAAATCTAAAAATAATTATGCTGAGTGAGAGAAGCCAGAAAAAAGGGGGGTACAAACTTGATATAACCATTCACATAAAATTCTAAAAATTTAAGCTTATCTAAGGTGACAGGAGATCAGTGATTGCCTGAGAGCAAGGAGAATAGCAGAGAGAAATCATAAAGGAGCAGGAGAAAATCTCCAGATTATATTGATAGTCTCAAATATACATCCATTCAGTTGGTACTAACTATTCACAGGTTCTACATCCACAGATTCAACTAATCGTGAATCAAAAATATTCAGAAATAAAACAATAAGAAATAATACAATAAAAAATACAAAATTTAAAATACAACAACTATTTACATAACATTTACATTGCATTATGTATCATAAATAATCTAAAGTAAGTGGGAGAATGTGCGTTAATTACATGCAAATACTATGCCATTTTGTATAAGGAACTTGAGCATACGTGGATTCTTGTATTCATGGGGCTCCTGTGGATACCAAGAGACAACTTATCAAATGCACTTAATCTGTTTTTTTTTTTGAGTTGGAGTCACTCTGTCACCCAGACTGGAGTGCAGTGGCACGCTCTCAGCCACTGCAGCCTCGACCTGCTGGGTTCTGGCGATCCTTCCACCTCAGCCTTCCAAGTACCCAGAACTACAGGCGTGCACTACCATGCCCGGCTACTTTTTTTGATTTTATTGTAGAGATGAGGTCTTGCCAAGTTGCCTAGGTAGTTCTTGAACCCACGGGCTCAGGCAATCCACTTACCTCAGCCTCCCAAAGTGCTGGGATTACAGGCTGAGCCACCAAGCCCAACTACTCAAATACACTTTAAAGATGTGCAATATATTGTATGTCAATCATACCTCCAAAAAAAAAAAACAAATAAGGTCTTAATATCTATTATATTTTAATTTCATTTTATATTAATAATGCCCAACTTTTTCTATGCCCAGGACTACGCAAAGCATTTCATATTTCATATTAAATCATATGAAATGTTATTCCTATTTTACCAATGAAAATAAAATATAAGGAAACTGAAGCAATATCTAAAACTAAGTAGTACTGAAAACCAACTAAATGCCAAGGGCTCTGCAAGTATCTCACACCTAGTAAGTAAAGAGATTCAAACTTAGCTCTGTTTTATTTAAAAGTCCAGTGATCTTAATCACTAGGCTATACAATATTAATAAATCATATTTAAAGAACAATTAAGATTATATGTACTAAAAAAATTTTTGTGAGAGATGATATGTACTGTGGTAGGCTAAATAAGGGCCTCCCAAAGATGGCTACATACAAATCTCCAGAACCTGTTATATTACAAGAGACTTTGCAGATGTGATTAAATTAAGGATCTAGAGATAAAGGAATTATTCCGGACAACCTTGTTGGGCCAATGTAATCATGAGGGTCCTTACAAGAGGGAAGGAAGGAGAAGGCATTTTGATGAAGGAAAGAAAGGAAAAGGAGGAAACTGACAAGCAGAAGAAAAGTCATCAAGAAATTTGAGGATGCTATGGTGCTGGTTTTGAAGAGGGAGGAAGAAACCATGAACCGAGGAACACAGCCAACCTCTAGGAGCTACACAAGTCAAGGAAACAGACTGTCCCCTAGAGCACTGCAGTGGATTAAGTGTTTGTGTCTCCCCAAAATTCATATGTTACCATGTTAGCCCCTACTGCAATGATCTTAGGAGGTGGGATCCTTTGGGAGGTCATTAGGACGTGAAAGTGGAAGACTCATGAATGTAACTAGTGCTCTTATAAGGGAGACCACAGAGAACAAACACTCTAGCTCTCTTTCTGCCATGTGAGGATACAATGAAAAGTCATTCATCTTCAACCTGGGAGATGGCTTTCACCAGAATCCGACTATGCTGTCTGGAACCAGATCTCAGACTTCTAGCCTCCAGAACTGTGAGAAATAAGTTTTGTTATTTAAGCCACTCTGTCAGTGGTAATCTGTTATTGCAGCCTGAACAGACTAAAACAAATCTCCAGAAGGAACAGCCCTGCCAACCCATTTCAGACTTCTGAACCTCCAAAACCACTGTACTGTTCAAGTCAATAAACTTACAGTACTTATTTCAGCAGCAATGACAAACTAATACAGGCTCTATAGTCAATGTAGTTATTTGCTCTCAAGAGTAAGTGCTCCATGCGATTAGGCCTATATAGCAAAAACTCCTGATAATAATGGGAAAAACCTGGAAATTTGGGTAAGGAAGAAAATATAAGACAATACACTAAATATTTATTTCTGTGGGCCCCGCTCACCTGTGAGTCTTAATGACATTCAAAATGCAGTATGTGCTAATAACTTTAAGGCTTGCTTTGCAAACTTTAAGAGAACACTCACATGATTCCAAAGTAAAATATTTCCTAGGTTTTAAAACAATGCAAATTACTTGGTGGGTCTAGAGGAAAAAATCGTGTTGGAATAATCTCACAGTGAGCCTAGGAAGGTTTTGGTGTTGCCAAATCACACTAAACACAGGTCAGGACCAAACAAGCTACTGACAATGTGTACAAACCAATTCATTAATGTCTTTTTATTTTATTTTGATGTTAATTACCCATATGGCCTAGGTCCCATGAAAGAGAATGCTAAAACAAATTTCAGATCTAAGACTTGATTTTCCAGTTCACTTTTATCTATATTTATCAAATGTTAAACTTTGAAACATATACTTCCTTCTTTCATTCATTCAACAAACATTTATTGTCTACAACATTTCACACAATATCCACAGTATATCATGATAAAAATAAATAAATACAGTTCCTTCCCTAATGGTATTTATAGATTACAAGGTAAAGACTATTGCCAGAACAACTCCCAAAAATGGGAAGTAGAGGTTGGTGTGGGAGGCACAGCAGGACACCTAAGTTAGGCAAGGAAACTGAATATGGAGAGACTTGGAAAAGAGAGATGGAATAGGGCATGAAGCGCAAAGTGAGTGTGTGAGTCTGTAAGTGGATTTCTACTAGAGGGAAAGTGTTGAACAGAGGAATGGGGAAAATGGGTGAATAAAAGTAAATCATGAAGAGCTTCTAAGCTGGGTACGCATGGAGACAGTCGTAACAGCCATAGTGGTGATTCTCAATCCTGGCTGCAAAGCTAAAGTCTTCCCACAGAGTGTTTCTATTCTACAGTGGACTGTCTAAACAGTGCATAAAAACTGTCTAAAGTGGGAGTGGGAATGATAGGTCCTATGCATAAATAATAATTATAGCCAATAATTCTTAAATATTTACTTTGCAATTTTATAATGTTACAAATATTAAAGTTCCTGTATTCTTTTCACTCAATTTTCCTAATGTTACAATCTTATATAACAACACTACAATGCTATAAATGAGAACGTTAACAGAGATACAATACTTTTAGGGTGTATTGAATTTTGCCAGTTATCCCATTAATTTCCCTTTTCTGTTCAGTGTCTAATACACAATCACAAACTACATTTAGTTGTCATGTCTTCTTAGTCTCTTCAAATCTGGAACAGTTCTTTTATATTTCCTTGTTTTTCATCACCTTTTGGAGAGTACTAGCCATTTATTTTGTGAAATGCCCTCGTGATTTGAGTTTATCTGATGTTTTCTCTTAATTAGATGGAGGATTTGCATTTTTGGCATGAACACAATGGAAGTGCTCTTGCATTCTTCTTAGTTCATCCCATCAGGTGGTATATTTTGGTAATAACTTTGATCATTTGTTTGGCACGGTGTCTGTCAGGTTTCTCCACCATAAAGTTACTATATTTCCTCCATATAATTATTCCTTCATCTAAGCTTCAATATCCATTGTTAATGCTTGACTGCAACAATGTTACTGTGGTGTTTTCCAAAAAGTGACTTTTTTACATCTATTCTTTTTACTTTTAATAACTGAAATTCTACTGTAAGGACAGTTGTGCCTTATCTCCCATTTTTTAAATTTATTTGATTGTTTATTTTACTATAGACTCATAAATATTTATTTTATTCTAGGCTTTAACCTATTATGTCAATAAAACAATGATGCTCAGATTGTCACAGATTTAGCTATTTAAACTCTCTTTAAGTTGGGCTTAATGTCCTTTTGACATGTTCCTATAAATTTTGCAGCACTCTCTCACATTCTGGCATGACAAGATATCACAAGATCATCTTATAGTTGCCCTTTCCGAGATCTGAAATCAACGTTTCTTCAAAAACATCTGGTTTCTATTATTAACAAATGGCATTCAAAAACTATATTTGAGAACTAGGTTTGCACACAGTCAGTGACTGTCACTGCCTCCATTTACTCTCAGGAGACAGGGCTAGGAGACAAAGGTATTAAAGGGGGGAACCCCCAAAAAACTAGAATTAACCTTTGACGGGCAGATCATCTGCTTCCCCAGAAGAAAAAAGTCCTCAAAGGGAAACGTTTTGCTGTTGTGGAAGAGGTGAAACAAAAAACGTCAGAAGTACTAAAAGGCATCAAAATGGACGAGTTCAAAAACTGTTTTGAGAACTGGAAAAAGCAAGTGTCTCAATAGGTGTGTTGAATCAAACAGAGAGTACCTTGAAGGTGACTGAAATTTAAACATGTAAGAATAAATACACAATTTTTTATAAATAAATTCTATGGTTTATGCAAGCACAATATGCTAATGTGGGCATACCAACATGTGTATATTTATTTGTTTCTAGCATCTCTCTGCATGTATACATATAACAATAGTTCATATTGATGTTGCTAATTCCAATCACCAAACAATTCATTCTAGACTTCCCCCTTTTCTTATTTATAACTCCTTTCTCCAACAGTAAGAAATTTTGCTCTCATTATCAAAAATCCATGCATTTACTTGCTTCATCCTAGTATACATAAAAAGAAGTTTCAGCATTGCACTAAAATCAAGAGATTTCTAAATGAAAAAAGTATTTGTGTACAGTTGGTTTTGTCTTGAATGTGGTTTTGTGCCTTAGTGTACACAGTCACAAAACCACTTTTCAACATTATTTAGGTTCATTTTCTTTTTCTATCTCTCTCATCTATTAGTATGGTTATGCTATTCATTTATACTATTGTTAGATTTTAGGTTTGTCTCACAAGTAGACTCAAATACATACACACACACACACACACACACACACACCACACGGAAGTGCCAAAAGAAATATACAAATTTTAAGAGATGTTATCTGTGTATTACTTTTGGTTTGCTATCATCAGAAGTGTCAGGACACTGATAGGACTGCTTTGAACACCTCATATAGTTGCAGAAGTAAAACTTAACTTGTATTCATCTTTTGTTATTAGTATATATTGAGTATTACAATTTTAATACAGCTTTTTCCTTTCTTAAGATGTAAATACATTTTTGGCACCCTCTTTTTTATATGAATGAAAGATTACATTGGAAGAATCAAAAGCATACAAAAAAGTATAGTCAGATAAATGTTGCTCCCCCTCATTCTCACCCACCTTCCACAAATAATCAACATTGTTAGTCTATGGTTTATTCTTCCTGTATTATATTTTTTATAAATAGCTAACAATTACTGAGTATTTACTATGCTATGTGCAACACACTGTTGTGTATCTTTCTACATATTAGCTCTTTCAATTTTGTCAAGCCCTTTAGCTGTAAGAGTGTATATACTCTGAAACATCTTTTTCCTTCAGGAATCTTTTTCCACTTACTAGGTGGGCCTTAATTGTTTTAGATATATTCAAGAGACATTCACTATAGAATTAGAGAACAAAACAATATATTATGAACTACTACATTTTGTTCTGATGCTAATAATAATTGTTATTATTATTTAACATTTGATAGCAATTTTCATTTTCTCAGGTAGCTGATTCATTAAAGTCAATTACTAAGTACCTACGAAAGTATATAAAATTTCTCATTTATCACATTTATTCTCAAAATAGCACAAGGAGGCATGTAGAACAAGTACCATTCTTACTTTAAGGGAGAAAGTTGAAGAACCTATAAAATTAAAATGGACCACTGTGTTCCCTCTATTACCCAACCGTGGTAAGCAAATTCAGGGAAGACTTAAGCCATCAGGAAAGAGAAACATAGAGACGGGACAGTCAGCAAGAAAGGACTGGCCTAAACATTCACATTAGGGAGGAGAGTTAACACAGGTAAAGCAGGGTCCTGAGCACAGTCAACTGGCAACAGACAACTACTGTAAATTGCTGAATACCAAAGGGACATGAGAGAAGTATTCAGTAAAATTACTAGTGTGTAAAAATGCTCTAGAAAAGGCAGATGATGGAGACAAGAACAGAGTTAACATTTCTGGAAAAGCTGAAGGTTTAAAACAAAACTTTGAAATACCTTTCTAACATCAATTTCTAGGAATGCTCATTCTGTTAGTCAAAAGTAATTAGAGAAAAATCCAGTCTTTGACTATTTAGACAAAGTGAATTTTACTACAGGCTACATTAGGATAAGATAGGGAGTTTCTTAAAAATACCAATGCCCAAGCCCTATTCCAGAACAATTAAATCTGAATACTGGCAGAGGGTCTAGACATCAGCCTTTTAGAGATAATCCATGATGATTTTTACTAGACTACTAGAGTTGAGAACCAACAGATTTGTGGCAGACACTGACAGAAAGTAAGTCTCTATTTTTTCTTTTTCTTTGGAAGATAACCTCTGATGACAACGAACATTCTGCTTTTGCAGAAATGTACACTTACTAAGATATTTTAAACTTCAGAAATGTAAAACTAAAACTAAGAAAATGTACATTTACAATTTCCTAATTTTTATAAATAATTTTAGAAAAAAGTAATTTTATAATCCTTTATTCTAAAATTATAAGTTTTTTCTTTAATTATTGAGAATAATAAATAATCCTTATTTTAAAAATACTTTTTTTGGGAATTTTTCAAATTATCACCTGGAAAAGAGATAAAAGCAACAACATTCTAAGCACATAATGCTACAGGATTGGTTGAGCGTGATACTAGTAGAACCAGAAAATAAGAGGAAATTCAAGTCAAACTCAAAGCAGCAATCTACTAATCCTATGAGAACAGTCTCCATGTCCATCTTTTCCAGTGTTATAGCCTGAGGAATTTCCATAAAGTCTCACACATAACGTATCCAAAAATTATTAGCTCCATAATTAATCTCTTCTGAACACTTAATTAGAAATATACCAACAGAAAGAAAGATGCAAGGAAACTAATAAAGAGAAGGGAAGAAAAAGATCCTTGGAACAACTGGCAAATGAGTAACTGAATGATTTCTTGAAAGTCATTCAGTCAGTTACACACAAAATAGGGAAGTAGGAGTCAGAAGAGCAGGATTTTGGGTTTTGGTGTTGACAGAGATCAGTTGTACAATCTTAAGCAAATCATCAACCTCTTCTCAACTGTTTGTTCATCCATTAAATGAGGGAAGGCATAAATTAAATGATGACTTCTACCATGACCCACAGCACTGAATATCTATGTATATGACTATACCAGATATTTTCAAGGAAACTATATATTTATCACCCTAAGTATTGTTTTTAAGAGAAAAGAAGAAGTGGATAAGAATTTATTGAACTGAAAATTTAAAATAAAAGAATTTCTAATTCTGAATATACACGAAAATTTCTGATTACATGTGAAAAGAATAAATAACTGTATAACCAAATATGTTATATTCAACACCAAGTATTAATTTGCAGTTATCTATAGCTAGAGGAATACAACATCAGGAAAACCCATTAACAGTAGGAATTCTCTCAGTATTTTCCCCAAAAAAGGTTACAAACATGAAAAAGTTGTAAGAATATGTGAAAAGCCACATACTTTTCACCTAAATTTCCCAATAAGGTTACTTTTCACTACATTTACTTTATCATACTTTCTCTCATTCAGTCTCTCACCAAATACATCTGTATACATATTTTTTGCGGAATCATTTAAGTTAGTTACAAATAACACGACACTTCAATATTTACCTAAATGTATCACCTAGGAATAAAAATATTTTCTTACATAATCACAACACAACTATTAGGCTTCAAAAACTTAATATTAATACAATAAATATTTACAGCTGCTTATGTTGTTGGGTTTGAATTCAGGTCCAATCACAGATTACCTTCACACTCAGTAATATTAGAATATTGATATGTGACATTTACAAAAGAGTAATTACACTTTTAAGCAAGATAATTCAATACAAGATGATGAGAGATATAAGAAGATAGAACAGAATGTTAGATAAAGTTCTAGGCAGAGTGTGGAGGTTCAAGCCTGTAATCCCAGCACTTTAAGAGGCAGAGGTGAGAGGACTGCCTGATCCCAGGGGCTCAAGACCAGCCCAGACAACTTGGCCAGACCTCGTCACTATAATAAATCAGAAACTTAGCCAGGCATGGTAGCACATGCCTGCATTTCCAGCTACTTGGAAGGCTGAGGCGGAAGGGTTACCTGAGCCCAGCAGGTCGAGGCTGCAGTGGCCGTGACTGTGCCACTGCACTCCAGCCTGGACGACAGAGTGGAACTCAGACTCCAAAAATAAATAAAAAATAAAGAGGAGTCCTAGATTATGATTTAGGAGGTTAAGTTCTACTCTGATTTTATTGTAACAAACTGCCATTGGAATCTGTCCTCCTAATGAGTGGGGGAGTGATTTTCTTGTTGTGAGATACCCTGAGCAGCAGTGAGGAAGAAAACCATGAGCTCATGATGTCAACTAGGATGGTGTCCTTTTTATCCATTTTATATACTAGGGTTCCAATTATAACAGTGTTTACAAAAAATGAATTTTTGGTGGTTTGAAGTATTTTTTTGCATAAAAATTAAGTTTGGAAACAAACAGCCTAAATAAGTAAAAAAGCAAAAGGGAAGTAGAGAGGGTAGGGAGAGAAAGGAAAAATCAAATTCTCAAAAGAATAAAAGAGATCATTCAAGCATTTCAGGACAAAAAGCCAAGCAAGACTATATCTTTACCACACATGAAGTAGCAAACTATATGGTGTAAAAAACAAAACAAACAAAACAAAAAGTACACAGACTTTTTTACTTACAAAACCATAAAACCATGAATGTATCTGAGCCTGCACATATTCCACTGCAAAACATAATGAAAGTATCAACCTTATGGGGTTGTTGTGAGAATTCAATGAAGTAATGTTTGTAAAGGACACAGCCAGTCCCTGGCAGATGGCAAGCACTCAAAAAACCAACATCAACTCCTAACGTTAAGAAGTTGCATGATGGCTATGAGTATGAGCAATGGAGTCAGAATGCCTGAATTTAATACTACTCTATTTACTGGCCCCTTTATCTTGGTCAAGTGACAAACTTTTTTTTTTTATTTGAGTTGGGGTCTCCCTCCATCACCCAGGCTGGAGTGCAGTGGCACGCTCATGGCCACCCGAGCGACAACCTGCTAGAATCCAGCAATCCCTCTGCCTCAGCCTTCCAAGCAGCTGGAACTACAAGCACGTGCTACCACATCCAGCTAATTTTATTATTTATTGTAGAGACGAGGTCTGCCAAGTTGCCCAGGCTGGTCTTGAACCCATGGGTTCAGGCAATCCCCTCACCTCAGTCTCCCAAAGTGCTGGGATTACAGGCTTGAGCCACTGCTCCTGGCCAGTCAAGTGACAAACTTTTTAAGCCCCAGTTTCTTCATTTGTAAACCAGCGTCAATTAACACTACCTTCCTCAGTGGTCTGTTTTTAAGATAACGTAAATAATTTTTGCAAAATATTTAGCACAGTGCTCGGCTCAAAATTAATTGCTCAGTATTAGCTATTATTCACATGATCATTATTATAGGTATTATAAATATAGCATATCTAGCTTTCGATATTAACACCCCATGAAGCTCTAACTAGTCTTTCTAATTCTAGAATAAACTTTTAGAATCATAAAGTCTTAAGGGTGAAGAGGATCTTACTCTCCAATGAGCTTATTTTATTAGCAATTCTCCCCAAATTTGAAATAATTTGCTTGTGTAAACATTGCTCTTCTTCAAAATTCAGGCTCTATGCAAACAGACTATTACCTTCTTTCCACTTTTAATCTGTCTGGAATAAATAAACATATATGGAAATTAAGATCTTTTGATAACATATTCAATTGTCACATAACCAGTAAATGAAACAGCCAGGAATAGAAATAGAGGCACATTGGATAATGCTCTTTCCATTAAATCTCACTGATCCTTTACTAAAAAAGACTAAAGAAAGAAAAATGTTTAAAGCCTTTTATAGATCCTCAAATATTTCCTTGTTTATGACCTCTTACAGTAAGAAACTATAAACATTACTTTTTAAGTTATTTATTTGTAATTGCTCACTCTTTTATTTCCCCTACTAGATAGAAAGTTCTGTGAAGGCAAGAGACATACCTGCCTTATTCATATTGTTTTCTTTTGTTTGTTTGTTTTTCTTTTGAGTTTGTGTCTCACTTTGTCACCCAGACTGGAGTGCAGTGGCCGCTCCTGGCCACCGCAGCCTCGACCTGCTGGGCTCCGGCGATCCTTCCGCCTCAGTCTTCCAAGTAGCCAGAAATACGGGCATGCACTACCACGCCCGGCTGATTTTTTGATTTATTGTAGAGATGAGGTCTCGCTGCCCAGGCGGGTCTCGAAACCACGGGGGCTCAGGCAATCCACTCACTTCAGCCTCCCAAAGGCGCGGGATTACAGGCTGAGCCAACGAGCCCAGTTCATATTGTTTTCTATAGTGCCTAACTATGCACAGTAAGTGGTATACAGATAGTGCTCAACAAATGTGAACAGAAGAATTGCTTCAATAAGCAAGAAAAACAAAATTTGTAACAGTCAAATATCAGCTATCACAGTGGCCTCCAGTGGTCCTGAAACAGAAGGCAGATCTGACAACAAACTTCAAGTTTGTGTTAAATTACTACTATTACTCAAGTGATTCTTGTACTAAGATATTTTTAAAAAGACAGTGTGGTTGCACTCCAGACCTATATAAAACCATTAGATCTTTTCAATTTCTTAAATCATTTAATCTGCTCCCAACACTTTGGAATGCTTCTGAAAATTTCTACTTATACTAAAAATTACTAAAGAGACTTTTTTTTTTTTTTTGAGTTGGAGTCTCACTCTGTCACCCAGACTGGAGTGCAGTGACCGCTCCCCGGCCACTGCAGCCTCGACCCGCTGGGCTCCGGCAATCCTTCCACCTCAGCCTTCCAAGGAGCTGGAACTACAGGCACGCGCTACCATACCCGGCTAATGTTTTTGATTTATTATACAGATGAGGTCTCGCCAAGTTGCCCAGGCAGGTCTCGAACCCACGGGCTCAGGCAATCCACTCACCTCAGCCTCCCAAAGTGTGGGATTACAGGCTGAGCCACCGAGCCCGGTTTAAAGAGACTATTAATGTTCAAGGATCCCTGAGCAACAACTTCCAATTATCTACTGAATATAAAAATTTTCCAACCTAAATATTCAAAAGTTAATTCTTACCAAAAAAGCATTCTTTATAAGTAGACACCAAAATTTCCAAGTCTATAACTATTGTCTATATTATTACATTTCTCTTCATCTCTGAATCAATATCATCCTTCATAAAATAGTTTTGTTTTGTTTTTTTTTGAGTTGGAGTCTCACTCCATCGTCCAGACTGGAGTGCAGTGACACACTCACAGCCAACCCAGCATCAATCTTCTGGGCTCAGGCGATCTTCCACCTAGGCTTTCAAGTAGCTGGAACTACAGGCGCATACTATCACTCCAGACTAAACTTTTAATTTATCGTAGAGATGAGGTATCGCCAAATTGCGCAGGCTGTTCCCAAACCCGTGGGCTCAGGGAATCCCCTCAGCTTGGCCTCCCAAAGTGCTGGGATTACAGGCTTGAGCCACTGTGCCTGACCCATAAAATAGTTTAATATTTTTAAATGTTTTAAATTTTATTATCCAAAATTCATTCCTGTTTGAGTTGGAGCAAATTTATCTCAGTTGATACATGGCATAATGAAAATTTTAAGATAGGTAGTTTGCCTGATTCCCCCTAAACCCCTAACCCCAAACCCCTGCTTTAAAAAAATGTATTTAGCACCTAAAATAGGCTCAACACTATGCAAGAACCACAGACATTACATAAGGCTAAAACCTTATCAATAGATTCACAAAACAAAGAAATACAACATACTATCAAGTACTGAATTCTGCAGGATAAATTGTTTAT
Organism: Carlito syrichta; assembly: GCF_000164805.1. Classification (NCBI taxonomy): domain Eukaryota; kingdom Metazoa; phylum Chordata; class Mammalia; order Primates; family Tarsiidae; genus Carlito; species Carlito syrichta. Next base: position 294,459 of record NW_007247699.1, on the reverse strand, counting down.
AACTGTCACAGAAGTTAGGAGAAGCCGGGCTCGGTGTCTCAGCCTGTAATCCCGTGCCTTTGGGAGGCTGAGGTGAGTGGATTGCCTGAGCCCGCGGGTTCGAGACCCTCCTGGGTAGGCGAGACCTCATCTCTACAATAAATCAAAAATTA
>NW_007247699.1:244307-289307 GCF_000164805.1 Carlito syrichta | reverse complement strand
GGTTTCTTCCTGCATGCCATCCTTTTGTTCTCAAGATCTTGGCATGCCTTTCTTCCTTTGAATGCTAAATATTATATACCCAGAAACATAACTCATAATATGTAACTATTCTTTGTAATAAACAGCATGAGATATACCTACTCTATATTACTGAATACCTGTACTTAAACAAGAACATCTTATTACAAGTACCTTTCAATGCAAATTTTTAAAGTTTACCTTTCCAAATATTAAAATTATTTTATTTTCATTAGAAAATTTCTAAAATTACATTTTGATGTCTGCTGGACATATAAAAAAGTGGAAGCAAATTACACTCCTACATAATATACAAGTGACTTACTATTTTTGGTCTTGTTGTTTTCTTAAAAAAGTTATACAGAAATGAAGAATTAAAATATAATTTATTCTAATGAGAGAATGTAAATTTTTTTTCATTAACTTAAAAGAGTCAAAACATGTTACTAAGAATTGTAGCATAAAATACTCCATGAAGAATAAATTGTTAATTTGTCTTAGTTCCTTAGTCCTAAAAGGTAATTTTATTATTTTGTTTCTAAAAAGTAGTTTCAAAAAGAGCATGTTTAGGCTAACAAAAGGTAGATGTAGTGAGTAACATTTTAAAGAAGGCACTTAACGAGGTTTATCATCACAGTCCTGCAATTTACAGCCTAATTCAAGTAAACAAAAATGTTGTTATATTTTCAAATTTGTGTGGTAAAAACTCAAAACAAGCTGGGCTCGGTGCCAAATTCAAGAAAATAAAAATGTTGGTATATTTTCAAATTTGTGTGTTAAAAACTCAAAACAAGCCGGGCTCAGTGGCTCAGCCTGTAATCCCGCACCTTTGGGAGGCTGAGGTGAGTGGATTGCCTGAGCCTGTGGGTTCAAGACCCACCTAGGCAACTTAGCGAGACCACATCTCTGCATAAATAAAAAAAAAAAAAAATTACCCGGGCATGGTAACACGCGTCTGTAGTTCCAGCTACTTGGAAGGCTGAGGCGGAAGGATCGCCGGAGCCCAGCAGGTTGAGGCTGCGGTGGCCGGGAGCGGCCACTGCACTCCAGTCTGGGCGACAGAGTGAGACTCCAACTCAAAAACAAAAAACAAAAAACTCAAAACACAGGAAATCAGAGAACAGTTAACCACTGTCAAAGAATGGTGAGCCAGCACACATTTTGTCAACTACATTTTTTTTGCATAGCTACCTAAAAAGAGCATTAAGTTCTACAAATTCATTTTATTGGGAATTAGTATTGAAAAGTACTCAAAAGTGTAAAATAGGGAATAGTTTTACTTCTAAATAAAATACTGTCTTTGTATAAATTTGGCTACAAGTGTAGCTAGTAAAATAGTTTCCATTAACTATTTCACTGTTTGCTTCTTTAACAATTCACTTTAAAATGAATACACAGATATGAGCAAATATTCTGGAACTAGTTGAGAGAGCTGAAATACTGTATTCATAGTGATTTTCTCCTTTCCCGTTGCTTTAAATTCATAGTAGATGATAAAATACAAAATTAAATTACTCTTTCCATCATGTGGCCTTGATCATATCCAAAGCCATTTATCTAAACCTAGGCCATCTACCAAACATCAGTGGCCACATTCTAAAAATATCTTTTTACCTTACTGTAGAATTTCCCCAGGCTCCATGCTTGTCTGTGAGAATGTTGATAATTTTCTGGATTAGTTGAGTAGCTGTCACATGGTCTCGATATTTTGCTGCTCTTATCAAATGATCACACATCTTCTCATCTTCTCGTTTGTCTGCAGAATACTGGGCACACAGCGACTTGGATAGGAAAAAAGAAACATTTATTAATACTATAAAAATATAGAAAAAAATTAAAATGCATTATAAAATCATCTTTACCATTAATCAAAATAACCGAACTTTAAAGCTACTTTTAATTCTCTCATTAACCTAAGATTTAGTGATCTCAGTACAACCACCCTCCAGGTCGGCCATATTTCTCTGAAGACAATCATAATACACACACTCAAAGGGGTTAACAGTAAACAGAGATCTGAACAATGAGGAAAAGCCAGTCATGTTACGATGAAGGGGGCCCAGCATAAGAGCATGCAGTGAGGATGCAAAGGACTTTGAGACATAGTGAATAAATGGAATAACTGTATGAATGAGTTTTAAGAGGTAGGCAGGGGCTACATCATTTGTACTACATGGTTATGGTAAGCAGTCTAGATTTTATTCAAATGTAATGGAATACCAATGAAAGGTTCTAAGCAGTGGAGTGATGTGATGGACTTAATGTAATAAAATGGTCACAATAGCTGCTATTTAAAGAATGGATTGTAGCAGGTCAAGAAAAGTGGAGTGGGGAAGTAAGTTGTGAGGCCACTGCAAAGACCCAGGAAGAAATAGTAGTGGCTACAATGGTAAAATAAGCTAGTTCTCAACACCTTTAGAACATGAAATAGTTTGATATTTGGACTCCCAACTGTACAAAATGAATCACACCACTGGAACCACCTGGGAGCCTATTAAAAATGCAGAATCTCAGTTCCTACTCTAAACCCACTAAGATGGTATTTGGTTGTTAATAAGATTACCCCAGGTGATTTATATGAACATTAAAGTTTGAAAACTACTGTCTTAGATACTGCCAATTTTACCCCCCAAAATCTTAGTATTCTTTGTAAATAGATGCAATGCAATGGCTGGTTTCCAAAATGCTTATTTTTTTTCTTCTGGAATTTGGACAATTGTAGTGTCATGTTTATGATGCTGTAGTTAATATATTGCCTAAAATAAGAAAATGTAAAGACTGATGCAAACTCAATCCTTTATATTCTATTCATGGGGTCTATTGGACTTCCCCCCTTAACTTCCAAATAAAAGTTTACAAATACATACATACGTGTACACACACACACACACACACACACACACACACACTCTGATGATAAATAACATAAATTTGATGTTGGAACAAATATTATTGTTTTATGGATGTGATACACACTGTGGTTGCCTGCCTCTTCTACAGTATACCAGTTTGGATAGATTATTGCCACACTCTACCCACCCCAGCAACAAAGATGAGTCCTGACTGTCCTCAACTAACCATAATAATAATCACACCCACAATGACAAACTGGCTCACGGAAGGCCCTTGATGTAATTGGTGCATTAAGGGCAAAATTCAGAAAAGTAAGTTTTTCCTCCTTGCTATCAGGGTGAAAAAAAGGAAGCACGGAACTGCAGGAGTGCTGTTGGCCCAGGGTAAAGCGCTGTACCATGAGAGAGGCTGGCTAAGTGAGGAGACAGTCAACACCCAAGACAGCAGAACTATAAGAATTATACAAAAATAGGTCTTACTCCAGACAGAGTCATGAACTTCTGGGTCGATCAAATCCTAATGATCAGACTACCTTTAGGTTTTTTTTTTTTGGTTTTTTTGTCTTTTTTTTATTAATCAATATTTTTTATTATGGTTTTGTGGGGTACAGTTAAGGGTTAGGTGTACAATTACGTTTCATTCAGGCAGGTTTTTTTTTTTTTAAGGCAGTGTCTCACTTTGTTGCCCAGGCTGAAGTGCAATGGCATGCAACAACTAACTGCAGTCTTGACCTTCTGAGCTCAGACTTCCAAGCAGCTGGGTACTACAGGACACACCACCACGCTTGGCTAATTTTTTTATGTTTGTGTAGAGATGAGGTCTCACTATGTTGTCCAGGCTGGTCTTGAACACCTGAGCTCAAGTGAGCCTCCCACCTCAGCCTCCCAAAGTGCTGTGATTACAAGCATGAGCCACTGCACCAAGTCCTTTTAGATTTTTTATGAGGCTTTTTAAACCCAACAGACAAGGCACATATATAAAAGCATAAGGAATCAAATTTCTTAGTTGTACAAAACACTATGCTATAAGTGTTTAAAGGTTGAATTTAATAATGAAGGAGTCTGAGAAAGGTTATTCTTAGGTGGGATTTAAAAGAACCTTTAAAGCAAAGGCAAGGCAGACAAACATGGATCAATTTCAGAGAGAGGAGATGTAATATAGTTTAACCCAAGAACAAAATAAAGGTAGAAAAAGCAACAGATTGAAGAAATTCTGTACTGCAAAATGACGACAAGAAAGAGTCACTAAGAATCATAGTGTGTTGATGTGAATAAAGTTAAGATTGGGAATCAAAACAAAAACCAGACTGCAGTATCATCCTTGCTAATATCTCATTTACCTCTTTAGTTCTAGATGTCCTCATCTGCAAAATTAGGGGATATTATTAGCTCCAAGAAATTGTTAATTAGAAGATTTTGGGCAGCTTCTGTGAGAGTACTTGAGTACAGCCTCTAAGAGATGTATACTGGTAAAGGCAAGCTATTTAATCCAAAAATTCATGTGGAGAAAATAAATCATATTAAGAACTAGATTAATTTATAAGAAATTAAAGGCAAATGTCATACACCATCTAAAACAAATTGAGCCAAACAAGCCACAGTAGAGTTCAGTTTGTCAAAAATATAATTTGAGCAATTAAGAGAAAATTATTAAGAATCTAAAGGGACAGTAAGTAGTTTAAGTGAAGATAACTAGGGAGATATTCCATTGTAACAAACTGTCAACTGAAGTGATATTTTCAGATATTCATTCAAGAACTAAAAAGCACTCGATAGTTTACTTCACATCTAGCCCAACCATACACAAAAATGCATAATACAAAATGGCAAACTGATCTTTGAAGAAATTTATACTTTCGTCATTCTCTGCAATATCCCTATCTGCCACTGTCTAACTCTACCTGATTAGAGGGAATTCAAATTATTGATAGAATTTAGAAAATCACTGGTTTTTATACTCCCATGAAATACCACATACCTTCATATTAACAGTACTAAAAGTAACCCAAGACATTACTGAAGAGCTTATTATTTCCACCTTTTATTAATATTAGAATAATTTAACTTCATCAATTACATTTTATACCATTTGTTACACTATTAAAGTTTGCAGGAAAAAGCATAATGCTAAACACAAGGGCTCAAGGAAAGCTAAATGGTAAAATGGTTTAAAGTGTTCTTTAATGGATCCTCCTTTACAATTTGAACAGCAACTTTTCATAACTGACATAAAATCTATAGATATAAATCACATTAAAGGGCTATTCTTTCCTGATTATCAATCTCTGTCTCTTTGTGGAACATTACAGTCACATCTGACCTTAAAACATGACAAAAGAAAACCATACAAGAATGTTTCGTAAAGATATAATGAACTTGTGTCTATTTTTAAAGTCTTTATAATGTAATTTGAAGATGTTCTTATTAAAAACCAATAGTAACTTCTATGTATGGCATATTATTCAAAGCCAAGTATAAATGAGGAATTTTCACTTCAAAATCGAATACATATTCCTTGTCAGTTGTACACTTATGTGTACTTGCATTTAGAAGTTGAGTAGAGGTACCTCAAGACACCCTAACAAAAATTGCCATTTACCAACAAGAAAAACAGTCAGTTCTAAATTCCTCAACCAATGTTATTTTAGGCAATAATTTTTTATACTTTACAAGTTTTCTGTTTTCCTGTTTTAATCATTATATAAACTAAATAATGCAACATTACAACATGACCATAAAAAAATCTGAAACTCAAAAGAAAAAAAATAAGCATTCTGGGAACTAAAAATTCAACTGTATTTGATTACTGCTTTAAAAAAAGAAAAACCTAAGACTTATTACTGTAGAATGAAGTTTATTATAAGATAAATAAACTTTCTTCTAGAAGAAATTCAGTCACAGTAAAAAGACAAAAGTGACTATTTTGGCTCTCTGAATGTAAATGAATACAGACAATATTACATTTAATCTTTCCTTCCATATGTCATGTCTTTACATAATTTTACTATTCATCCTTTGCATGAAAGTATACAAAGGAGTGAACTTAAAGTAGATTATTATTCTGGTTTCCTTTTATCATCGATCTGACCACCTTTCATATTGGTCAGGTTTTTTCCTTTATTATTTCCCATTATAAAATGCTGGCATTTTCCCAAACTTTTTCAAAGGTCCCCTGACAATATCATCCACTCCCACATCATCTATTATCATCAGTTTTAGGCCTATCTTTCAAGTTTTCATATCTGATACAGCTGTCTTCCTAAACTCTGAGCCCACATTCTATCTGTAGGATAATCTCCATTTGCCCAATAAGCACCTTATGTTTAAAATGTGCAAAACTGACCTTCATGCGCCTTCATGCCAAACATGATATTATACTTAACAGAACAACTTTTTCTATTCACTATTATTCTCAATTTTCCTCACTTTATATTCCATTCATTCCATTTTAGCAAAACCTCTTAATCAGGCTCATCATTGCTCTTACAAAGATCTCTATTAGCCACAATTTGGTATTTGAAATAATCTTCTAATTGACCTCTTATAAACAGTATCAGAATTATTTCTAAAATAATTTATTTTGGCATAGCACACATGTATTTATATACTCTACATCCTAAAAAGTACATGACTGTCAAATATTTAAAAGTTAGGACCAAATTTTACTACCTACAATTTATGACCTACAATTCAGTCATGTGTAAATCATCTCTCATCATGCCTGCCAATGCATCCTTCATTTCAGACACATTCAGATTATATGCTACTTCCCAAATATTCTCAAGAACTTTAATAAGGGTAAGAAAAAATATGTTTTCTTTTAGTTTCTTAAAAAATGTCTTTAAAAAAGGTTATAGCTAGGATTTGAAGAACAAACTACTCGAGACAAGAAAGTTATGCAGAAAAAATAGACCTTAAAATACAGAGATACTTTCAATTCTTGGCTGAATATACAAAGTGGAACAATACCCGAAAAATTTCAGACTGAGAAATCAAACAATTATCTTCCAAATAATTTATGGAACAAAGATGAAATCACAACAACAATTAGAAAAAAAACCTGTGGAATGAGCTAAAGCAGAATTTACAGGAAAATGTATAGCTTTAAATATTAAATTAGAAGAGAATGCTGAAATCAATGATTCTAACTTCTAAACAAAATCAATGATCTAAAGGTCTATGAAAGAGCAAACAAAACCCCAAATGAACAGGAAAAAATGACATAATAAATATTAAATTTAAAAATCAGTTTTAAAAAAGAAAATCTGTAGAGAAAAAACAATAAAAGCCATCAACTAGCTCTTTGAAATATTAACAGCTAACAAATATCTAGTTAGCCAATGTGTTCAAGAACAAAAGAGAGAAAAACATATTACCAATATCGTAAATGAAAGGACACCTCACTACAAATCGTACAGACATTAAGATAATAATATCCTACAGACATACAATGAAATAAAGAAATATTACAATGCTGTACCACTTAATTCAATAACTTAGATGAAATAGACAAAATCCTTGATAGACACAAACTATAAAAATTTACTCTCAACAAGAAATGGAGAATGTGATAAGCTCTGTATCTATTAAAGAAACTGAACTCAACTAAAAGCTAACCACAAAGAAATTTCAGGCCCAAATGGCTATATAGGTGAAATCTACCAAATATGTAAGGAGAAAACAATACTAATCTTAAACTATTTCAGACAATATAAGTTAAATTGTACACTGCTACCAGTTTTACACTATGGAAACAGACAACTGAAAACCAATATAATTTGCGAGTTGACAAATTATAGGATTTATGTAAGATCCTTAACGAAATGCTAGCATTCAGTTCTATAAAAAATGAATTAAATACATGATGAAGTAGAGTGTATCCACAAAATACAAGGTTAACTTAATATTTGAAAATCAATAAGTATAATTACCACACAACAGAAAAAATAAGAAAAACAGATCCAACAAATTGGTTGTTTTAATAAATGAATTTCACAATATTCAATACTCATTATTTTTTTAAAAGAAGAAAAACACTCTACAAACTAGGAAGGACATATATGAAAACCCTTTAACTAAAATGGGGGACAAAACAAGTATGTTCCATCTCATGACTTCCATTGAATACTGTAATAGAGCAATCAGTTCAATGAAGCAAAAAAGAGAAACAAAAAGGAGACAGTCTAGAGAGGAAGAAGCAATGAAGTCTTCATGTGTAGATGATATGTTCATTTAGAAGAACTAAAATGAAAAACACCAACAATAGCAAGTACTAACAAGAATGTGGAGAAACTAGAACTCTTACGTATGCTACTGAATATAGTGTAGAGTCTATAACTACTTTAGAAAATAGTCTGACAGTTGTGTTGGGCTCAGTGGCTCAGCCTGTAATCCCACGCCTTGGGAGGCTGAGGTGAGTGGATTGCCTGAGCCCGCGGGTTAGAGACCCGCCTGGGCAACTTGGCAAGATCTCATCTCTACAATAAAATAAAAATTAGCCGGGTGTGGTAGCGCGTGCCTGTAATTCCGGTTACTTGGAAGGATCGCCGGAACCCAACAGGTCGAGGCTGTGGTGGCCGGAAGCAGCCACTGCACTCCAGTCTGGGCGACAGAGTGAGACTCTAACTCAAAAAAGAAAATAGTCTGATAATTACTTATACACTTAAACATATATTTGCAATAATACCTAGAAATTCTACTCCTAGGTATTTCCTCAGAATTAATAAGCACATATTTTCACAAAAATAATGGGTACAAACATGCCCATAGTGCTTTTAGTCATAAAAACCAGTCATGGCATATAATAGGTGCTCAATAAATATTTGTTGTGGGAATCAACTAAGTCCTTACTACATGCTAGGGAAATTGGTACTTAAGAAGTGACATTCTTATTTACACAGCCATAAAGAAGGACAAACATATGAACTTCACAGCAAACTGGATGGATTTAGAGTCTATCACACTCAGTAATCTATCACAGAAACAAAGAACAAAGTACCATATGTTCTAACTTATAAGCAGACCTTGAACAATTATCATAATACCATAAGAAAGGGATTGGCAGTAGTGGGAAACTGCCATGGGGAGGGACATACCTCATCAACAAGGGTACATGCATAATGAACATTTGTATACCTAATTTTGAATTGTTCCCACAGCTTTAAAATAAAAAATTTTAAAAATAAGAAATAAAATAAATGCCATCCTTGTTTTTCCTAAAATAAAAGTAAAAAGCAGTCACTAGAAACATTAAGATAATAATATCCTACAGACATAAAATGTCTGACTATACAGTATCTGACTATAGCTGAATGGATAAACAAAAGAATACTTCTTAGTAATAAAAAAATAAACAAGCTAGTGAAATACACAATGTGGACAAATATCAAAAAGTTTATGCGACCAAAAGAATCCAGACATTAGAGTACATACAATATAAGTTTATTTAAATAACAGGAAAAACTATATAAAATAACATGTATCAGCTCACTGGTTGTCTGAGACGAGGCATGACTATGTGGAAAGGAATCGACCACAGTGGATCATAAGGGAATTCTCCAAGATGACATAAATTTTGTATATTTTGATAGTAATGGTCACAAAGGTGCATATGTTTGTCAAAACTAATCAAACAACATAGTTAAAATGTATATATTTTATTACATGTAAATTATACAATAAAGTTTAGGAAGTTTTTAAAAAGTGAATAGGCAAGGGATAGACAGGGAGAAAATAGTTTGAATATTCATATCAAAAAATGAGTTTAGATACCAAATCGGCAAATACTTTCCATAAATCAATGGGAAAAGACAGATAACCAGTAAAAAAAATTGTATAAAGAGAGACAAGTGCTTCACAAAAGTAAAAAATAGATCATATGTAACAAGCAGGAGAAAAGCTGGATACATTCATTTGTTTAAAAAAATAGTCCAAAATAAAAGCACAACTACCAGAATGCCAAAAATAAATCACTGATCAACTGTTGATGAAAATGTGTACTAAGAACTATACACTGAAGTCAGGAATGGTAAACTTGTGCATGACAATATGGTAAATCAATTAAAAATATGAATGTTTTGCAATCCAGTAATTCCAGTCTACAAAAATGCATGAAGATGTGCACCAAACAACATGTAAAATGTTCAAAGTATCATTACTCATAATAGCTAAACACTGAAAACAACCCAACTGCCCACCAAACAGAAGAGATTATAAAAAAAACTAACGGTCTACGTATAATGGACTACTCTACAGCAATGAAAATGAAACTGGAAAATGAATTAATTTCACAAACATAATGTTATACTAAAAATGCCAGAATAAGACATATACTTTACAATTCCACTAATATAAAGGTCAAAATTTGGTAAAGATATTACAGTGCTATTAGAAACATGCTTAACTTTAAAAAAAAAAAAAAGCAAGTAAGTCACTTCATAAAATCCAAACGGTGGTTACCTTAACAGGGCAGAAAGCAGTTGTGATTAGAAAGATAGAGGACTTCTCACAAACTCTTTGTTTTAGTATCAAGAAAAAGAAGTTAATTAAGTAAGTGCATGGTGTTTCTAAAGCTAAGTTTTCAGTATAGTATGTTTTCAGAGAAATGAGTCACACAGCAAATTTTCACTACATTTATAAATAAGTTTTCATTAGGCTGTGAAATAGAAATAAATTACACTTAAAATTTTCAAAGCTAAAATCTTAAACATATATAAGGTTTTTCCCTAATTGAGTAACATTGAATGTTAATTAAACAATTTGAATGTGTTGGTTCCATAGTTTTATATTTGAAACTTTTTATTAAAAGATTTTTCAAAGAAACATACACTTACTTTTAAAAACAAATCACATAGTAATGCCACATGAAATAAAAGCAAGATCTTTCTTCTATCTGCTTGGCCAGTTATTTTCTACAGAGGTTGTCACTGTTTAAAAGAAGATGTCAACCTCATAAAAATGAAATCAAAGAATACATCATTCCGTGTTTTACAGAGCTACACACAGATTATTATATTTTTAATTAATTAAACACTGCCAAACACTTAGAAAGGTACTACTTCACTTAATTTGTCTCAAATCACACTACAAATGTCTTGTTATCACTGGAAACAATTTAAAAGGGAAACCACCTAAGGGACAACAAATAAAGAAGCTTCTTGATATTTCATTTTCGAGGTCTTTGTACTTGATCCCTTACCTTACATTTAAAGTCCAATCTTTAAGACAAAACAACAAAACCTACCTACAGAAACCTTAGAAAGACACCTGAAAAAGAGTTAGAAAAAAGAAAGCTTAAAAATCTCAACAGCAAACAAAAGTCAACCAATGACAATGTGTGACAGTCACCTTTAATTCTGAAGTGATTCCTCTGTCATGCAACAACACAAAGTATTGATTTCTCTCAGCATGAAAAAGCCTAAGCCAATGAAACAGATATAGCAGCATCTTCCCTCCCCTCCCCCCGATAATAGCATCCAAGGTTAAAACAGGCAGAACACTTATCAAAGTATCTCTGCCATTTCTTCTTGTTTTAACGAACTAGATACAACGTGTTGGGTTCTTATCTCTACAAACTGCAGTCCTCCAACAATATTTTTAGATGATCTGAAGATTAATTTAGGCTATAATCTTTTACTTTAGACTTTTGATAATAAAAATTTTGAAAATGCTTTTTATATCTGCAAAAACAAATCAACACTAAGAAGGCTGTAGTTTCCACTTGTATGTCAAATCAACATACAATGTTTTTATTATTTCATTACTTCATTAGAGTACATATTAATAGACAAAACCTCAAAATTCTTAGGTAAGTAGCTAAACACCTTCCAATATGATAAGTTGAATCCTTCAATGATGAGAGCATACACCATACAACTGTTTGGTAAATAGGGCAAAATGTAGCTGCTATCTGTGTTCAATAAAATTGATATGGAGTTTAAACAACGACACTAAACAATTTTATACATACATAAACACACACACGCATTTATATACACACAGGCACATGGTACTCTGGAACAGAATAGAAAGAACAGAATAAATTCACACATATAAATTCAATTGATCTTTGACAAGACTGTCAAAACATACAATAAAGAACAGAGAGATTTTCAATAAATGACGTTGATAAAACGGAATATCTGAAAATGACTTAATAACATTGAATCCTTGTCTTACACTATACACAAAAAACATCTCAAACTTATTTATTATATTTTTCAGAGAGGATCTCACTCTGTATCCAGGTTGGAGTGCATTTGTGTAATCATAGTTCACTATAGTCTCAAACTCCCAGGATCAAGCCAGCTTTCCACACTTCAGCCTCTTGACTAGCCAGGATTACAGACGGGTGCCACCATGTCATGCTAAATATTTTTTTTTTTTCTGTAAAGATGAGAACTCATTTTGTTGCCGAGGCTCGTCTCAAACTCCGGGTCTCAAGCAATTCTATCACATTGGACTCCCAAAGTTCTAGGATTACAGGTGTAAGCCACCATGCACAGTTTCCAAATTTATTAAAGTCTTGAACATTTAACTAGAAACTGTAAAACTCCTGTACATCACCAGTCTGTCATTAAATTTACATTCTCAAGACCACAGTTTCCATATCTTCCCAGTATCACTTTTTGGAATGAGTCTTATATGTCCTGCTCTGGCAAAGTCTGATGAAATGAGAAGAAACTGCTGGATGTTTGGCTACTGTCTTCTGTCTCTTCAATCCCAAGGCTCTTTGTTTTGCTCCAGACAGCTAATCAGGTCTGGTATAAACACACCAAGATCCGGGGAGACCAGGTTTCTGTAGGTCTCTAATGTCAAAATCCTACAAATTCCTTTGAGCAAGGTCCAAGGAGTCCCGCTCCTCCTGAGATAACTCCATAGCAACATCCCTAAATGTCAACAGTCCCATTTCCCAGCTTCCGGGGGTCCTGGGGTCTTAGCTGTGGTGCTTCCAGCACCTGGAGGTCACAGTGTGACAAAGGCTGTGACCAAACCTGGGCACCCTGGAAACTAGGAGAAAAAACAATGGATATGGGACTGGCTGGACATGTGGACACCCGAGACAGATCCCATCAGATGATGGATGCTGACTCTTCATCAAATCCTATCTTTTTTTGTTTTGATTTGGAGTCTCACTCCGTTGCCTAGGCTGGAGTACAGTGGCATACTGAAGGCCACTCCAGTGTTGAACTGCTGGATTCAGTGATCCTTCCACGTCAGCCCTCCATGAAGCTGGAACTACAGGGGCACACTAACACACCCAGCTAATTTTTTGATTTATTGCACAGATGAGATCTCACCAAGATACCCAGGCCATTCTTGAACCCATGAGCTCAGGCAATTCCCTCACTTCGGCCTCCAAAAGTACGGGGATTACAGGCTTGAGCCACCATGCCCAGCCCCTATCATCTTTTAATTCAACACATCTATCTAAGGAGATTTTTTTTAAACCATACAAAATTAGGGTCTTTTACTTAAACAATTAAATATATTCACTACTATAAACAATTTATTTAAATTTTTAAAATAAATTTCAAATAAAAGTAGTTCAAGAACAGGCATACATATCAGAAAGAAAAAAGTGATTAAGTATAAAAACCACAATTGAAACTACATAAACATACAAACTCTAAAGCCAGACAAGCTTTAACTCTTGACTCTTACACAATTCATGTTTGGGCAAGTTATTTAAACCCTGTGCCTCAGTTTCCTCAAATAAAAAGGTGATAATGTGATATGCTTTTCAGGAGGATCAAAAAAGAATACTGGGGGTGCATGCCTGTAGTGCGAACTACTCGGGAGGCTGAGGTGGAAGGATCACCTGAGCCCAGGAGATCAAGGCAGCCGTGAACTATGAACATGAGCTGTGATCATGGTGACTGTGCTACTGCATTCAAGCCTGGGCAACAGAGTGAGTCTCCGACTCCAAAAACAAAAAATATTTGTACACTATTAAAATGTTGTCAGTCACATGGCAGTAATACCTAATATTTATTGCAAGCTTAGTTGTGGGGTTACCAAAATACACAGTAAACAGTCCCGGCCTTCCAACATCTCAGAGCAGTTGAGTAAAATAAGTATTTTTAAAATTACACTATGAGATAGGTGCTCAGAGAGGTATATACAGTATGTTTGGGAGGAGAGAAAAAAAGGAAGTAAAAAGAAATCAAGGAGAGTTTCACAGAGGAATTAAAGCTAAGTACCTGTTTGCTGAAAAGAATAGGTGTAATATAGAAAAAGTAAAATATAGCAAAATAAAGAGGCAAAAAAATGTTGGGAGCCGGTCATGGAGGCCCACTGAGCATTAGGGATCAGGAAGGGCCGTTGACCCCAAGACCACTAGGATGCATTCGGGAGCTGTTGACCCCGTTCCCTCCCCTGAAGGACCCTTGGAATGACTCCACCTACCTGTATTGTCTAAAAAAATATTGGTTTCTTATCCTTATCTAGTAGCTTTACTTATGACCAAAGGGAGGCATAGAAGTGTTGAATTATTTGGACATGATGTACACAATATAATTACTCCTTATGATAAGTTTCAATTTCAGATTTTGTTTCAAACTAGTGACAATTGCCAAGTAGCATTAACTGATTACAGAGGCCAAATTCTGTTTAATTTACCCAAAAGTCCGCTGTTACAATTTGTAAAACAAAATCCTATAACTTTTCCTCACAACTGTTACTCAAGCCCCCTAGAACAGGCAGGGCAGCCTTGGTTTTTACTGACAGCTCCTCTAATGGGAGAGCCGTAACAATCATTAATAAGTCTCATGTGCTGGAAACTTCAGAAACTTCAGCACAGAAAACAGAATTAAGAGCAGTTTTATATGCCTTCACAGCCCTGAAAGACTCTAAATTTAATCTATATACTGATTCTTGCTACATTAAAGGATGGTTTCCTTATATTGAAGCAGCTACTATTCCAGCTAATGAAACTACAATTATGGTGCTATTAACTCAGTTACAGCAGCTAATAAGTAACAGGAACACTTTTTTGTGGGCCATATTAGATCTCATTCTGGCCTTCCAGGACCTTTACACCAAGGCAATCAATTGGCTGATGCTTTAACTAAACCCACTGTATGTGCTGCAGTAGAAACTGAGGCAATAACTCAGGCTCAGCTTTCACATAGAATTCATCATCAAAATGCTATACCTTACGTTATCAGTTTCACTTACCCAGGGAAACGGCCAGAGAAATAGTTAAGAATTATCCAGCCTGGCTGGGCTTGATGGCTCAGACTATAATCCCTCACCTTTGGGAGGCTGAGGTGAGTGGATTGCCTGAGCCCACAGTTTCAAGACTTGCCTGGGCAACTTGGCGATATCTCATCTTTACAATAAATCAAAATGAGCTGGGTGAGGTAGCGCATGCCTGTAGTTCCAGCTACTTGGAAGGCTGAAATGGAAGGATCACCGGAGCCCAGCAAGTCAAGGCTGCAGTGGTCGGGAGCGGTCACTGCACTCCGGTCTGGGTGACAGAGTGAGAAACCAACTCAAAAAAAAAAAAAAAGAATTGTTCAGGCTGTCCTACCTTTGTTAACATACTCCAACAGGAATAAATCCCAGAGGATTAAAACCTAATGTCTTATGGCAAATGGATGTGACTCATTTTTCTAGCTTTGGGAAATTGTCTTATTTACATGTTACTGTGGATACATTTTCTCATGTTATTTTAGCATCAGCAAGAACTGGAGAAGTTTACAAGGATGTGGTACAGCACTTATTCTTTTGTTTTTCACAGCTAGGTATACCAAAGCAACTAAAAACTGATAATGGTCCTGTGTATACATCTAAATCTTTTCAACGGTTTTGTTCCCAATTTAATATCTCTCATTCCACAGGAATTCCTTATAATCCACAAGGTCAAGCCATAGTTGAAAGAGCCCACCAAACATTAAAAAATCAAATAATTAAATTACAAGAGGGGGAGTTTAAGTATAGCTCTCCTCACCATATTTTAAATCATGCTTTATTTGTTATAAATCATTTAAATTTTGATTCTTCGGGCAATTCATCTATGACTAGACACTGGAACCCGGATAACAAAGCCAAAAATATGGTAAAATGGAAGGATCTCCTTACAGGACAATGGAGAGGGCTGGACAAATTGCTAATCAGTGGGAGGGACTATGCTTGTATATTCCCACAGGACGAGCCATCTCCTATTTGGGTCCCTGATTGACTTGTATGAAATGCCTCCATTGATCCCTCGACCAAGACGAATGGCGAGGTTCAGACCAATTCATAGGAATAAAACGCGTGAAGTGGTGGTTTCCATCAACCGCCAGCAGGAGGAGCTATTCTCCTTATTTTTGGAGAATTCATCCGCCATGGAGCAAGATTTACAACACCAGAATCACCAACCTGGATGAAAGAGAAACCATAACACGCCAGATGAGAAAGCTCTCCTTACAGGATGAAAATTCCCACCCTAGGCTGTCCCAAACAAGACGAATTACACTCAGGCAAAGTATCTTGAGCATTCGTCGTCCCCATCAGGCAACGTGGGAACAAATGAAGTGTTTGGCTGAGGAAGCAGGAGACATGGTAACTTCCCAGGAGATTCATGTCGGACGGGTAACCTTGTTTTTGGTCAAACCTTGTTTTGCTCTCCTGATGAGTTCATATATGCTTAATCTTCCAAGATTCCATCCAGTTACTTGGGGTAATGAGGTCTAATTTTGATTATTATAAGACCTTTCGTTTAATGTTATTTCTTAAGTCTCTTATCACTGATAGTCCCAGTCAAAATGAGTACAGGGAATCTTGGTGGCTGGAAATGCTGATGCCCAGAGGATCCGATCCTAACCTAGATGCAAGGGCTATGCCACCTACTGGTTTGACTATTTGCTCTCCAAACAACACGGAAAAGGACTGGCTGCTAACTTCACGGGAGACTGGTTATCCTAAGTGGAGAGACTGTGTATAATCCAAAGTGGACTATTATTACCCCGTGAAAGACTGCCTGTTAGTGACTGGGGACTTAATGCTCAACCATACACTTCTCACATTCATAGTGATATCCTCAGCCCTGGCAGAGAACATGTTAATGAATGGATGGCTCCAGTTTTAACAACAACTGTGGGCAATAGGTAGGTCATCATTATTATAAAATAAGAGCCTGCCTACAATCTCCTTATGTTTTCTTGGCATGGAGCTCATATCAATCTTTGGTCATCGAACCACAAAATAATGTTTATAAAATTATTTGTAGACAATGTACTTTAACCAATTGTTTAACTGATGCTTCTTACAAGGGATTATGAGTATGATTTGCAAACATTGTATGAAGTTAATTCGCTTTTGGAAAGACAAAAAAGATTTTTGGCTATTTTAATTTTAGTAATTACAGCTTTAATAGCTACTTCCGTAACAATTTCAGCTGTAGCACTATCTAAGAAAGTTCATACAGCTACGTTTGCTGATCAGCTGTCTAAAAACATTTCTATTGCCTTGCAACTCAGGAAATCATGCGAGAAGTTAGAAAGTAAGGTTAATGCTTTGGAGGAAGCAGTTTTAGCAACAGGACAAAAACTTGTGACCTTAAAAATAAAATTGGCTCTCCGTTGTCACTCTGAGTTTAAATCTGTCCGTACTTGGGACAAAGTAACTTGGAATTTGGAACCATTCAGACCTGATTATAGACCTTACATCAAGAGATTCAGGCCACTGAATTGACTAGCTCAATATTTAATAATTTTTCATCATTTGCTAACCAAAAATCATTAATGTCTACACTCATCAATGTGGGCATTTGCAGAGCAGTGATTCTTTTGTTGCTGTGTTCGCTTCCAATCATCTTCAGAGTGCTAAAGAAGAGTCAGCTCAATACAGAGTTTCATGGTTTCATGCTAAGAAATAAAAAAGGGGGAGATGTTGGGAGCCGGCCACAGAGGCCCAATGAGAGTTAGGGATCAGGAAGGGTCGTTGACCCCGAGAGCACTAGGATGCGTTTGAGAGCTGTTGACCCCATTCCCTTCCCCTTTCTACTTAGCACTATAACCAGAAGAAGCTCCTGTAAGCTCAAACATAAAAACTCTGAGACCAGAACAAACACAAGCTAACTTTAGAAGCTCATTGTTCCCATTCTTCCACAAACTCTGGTTTTGGCTTTCACACAACTTATACTTCAAACTCGGGTCACATCTAAGAGTCTTAGTATTGGTCACAGGCTTCTGGGTCATGATTTTAGGATTTATTGAAGTTGAGTAAGGTGTAAATTGTAGAATATGGTTTTAGAAATATAAGTTTAAGCAGCCATTTTGTTGAAAGAATGCGGCTAGGTTATTTGCAGGTAGCCCACTGTGGACTTTGGACATTCCAAACATTCTGGGATGGGCTGCTTTAGGTTATAAAGTAAGTATTTAACATTCTATACAACTGTTTAACTTGGTATTAGTATAAATCAGTGAAGGATGAAAAAGGTTTATAGGACAGGTCAGTCACAGACTAAGGTTAGCTTTGTTATGTGATTTTTAGGTTATCCTTTAACTTGGCATTAGTATAAATTAGCCTAGGATGAAAAGGGTTTATAGGATAGGTCAGTCATGGATTAAGATTAGCGATTAGCATCTGTTATAGGATTTTCTTCCTCATACCTGAGAGAATATCTGGAAGGTGGGGGATGCCCCTCACAACCTGGCTTTGTGTTCACAATAAAGACATGTGAGTATAAAAGCCCACTGTTCATGCTCAATAAAGGTCTTCTGCTCAAATTTAAGCAATTGTCCAAGTCTCTCTCTCTCTCCTTCTTTCTTCTTGCCCCCAAACATCTACAGCATCTCCACCTTTGGGGTAGCCTGAACCTGGCAGGAGCAGGACTCCAGAAAAAAAATAAAAGCACAGGCTCAAATACATACGTTTTTTGATTAAAGCAAAGATAGGAATAATAAAATGAGAGATGTAATAACCAGAGCCTTCTATTTTTAAATATCATGACACATGTTTCTATATTCCTGGGGTACCTAATGTATTTTACCAATTGCCTTCATAAAGAAAATATTCCTCAAATAGTTTAAATAAATCATTTAACATACAAACACTAACTAAATTTATATTTTTCAGCTGTATACTGCTGTAATTTTGTTAATTCACATCCAAAAGTATTGCTAACACAGACTATTTCAAACCAACACATCTGAGTAGCAACTAGATTTTAGGTATTGTTTCTCAAACTATCTGTAGGAAAGAACCAGTTTTGTTCATTACCTTTTTAAATACATTAAAGACTGATGCTTTTTTTAAACAAATTGACATGGTCAGACATCAACCTATAAACATTTCTAAATACTTTCAATTTCTGTATTCACCTTTGTGGATTACTAACAAGTAGTTTGGTCAGCAGACATTTAAGTAGCACTGGTGTAAAAGGTAAGTCGAAGGAAACTATTTTTATCAACTCAGGTACCTCCATGGTGCTTTGCATGATAAAATACTTCCTTCGTCAAATAAAATACTGTGTTTTATAAAATACTTGATCTTATATTCAGTGTTTTACTTTATATAAATAAACCATGAATAGCAATAGCCAATATGCTAACTTCATATGAGAAAATTCTACGTTATAAACAAGGATTGTATGAAATACACCATGAAGGCTTGAAATTAGTTTAGTATCTTATCTATCTTTGTTTATAAATTCCATTAAGAAAAGGCAAGTTTTGCATTAATGCATGATCTGGTTATCTTAACAGGCAACCAGATATATCTAGGAGAAAAATATTCAGATCCTTTCTTAGAAGAGACTTTTCAGTAGCATGAAGAGGTCTGGTTTACCCCTCAAAAATGTGTTTTATAAAAATATTTTGAGAAGATAGTGGAAAAAAAAACATTTTCCAATTTGGATTTAATTTGGCTAACAGTGCCCTTAGGTATAAAGTCGATTTTATCTATGCTATAAATTCTTTGTTTTTTCTAACTTCTCAGCTTTAACAGAAATGGCAGAAACAGTAAACATCCCAGTAGAATAGCTGTTTTCTGAAGCTAGAGAAGCATCACTAACAATTTGCAAACACTCATTGGTTCACTTTTAAGTAGTCTTCTTTGCCCCACCAATCACAGCTCCTTTAGTTTCATAAATAGCTCAAAAACTATGATTTCTTTTTATATGTATGCGTATATCCGTGCCTTATATAGGTGTGTGTATATGATCTGTTCAAAAGTTACCTACAAAAGACTAGGGAGAAAATGTTGTGAACCCCATCTTTAATATGGCCATTTTCTTTCTTTTTTTTTTTTTGAGTTGGAGTCTCACTCTGTCACCCAGACTGGAGCGCAGTGGCCGCTCCCAGCCACCGCAGCCTCAACCTGCTGGGCTCCAGTGATCCTTCCGCCTCAGCCTTCCAGTAGCTGGAACTACAGGTGCACGCTACCACGCCGGGCTAATTTTTTGATTTATTGTAGAGATGAGGTCTCAAACCCACAGACTCAGGCAATCCACTCACCTCAGCCTCCCAAAGCGCGGGATTATAGGCTGAGCCACGGAGCCCAGCAATATGGCCATTTTCAAAAAGCTAAAGTAGAGAGTAAGACATCATGGGATAATTTCTAAAAACAGTACATTCCAAACTAAATACATAAGACTTTGGATATGAACTGAAAAACATTACTGCACAATCTAAGTCTGCAGAAGCCAGAGCATATATATCATAAATTAGAGTAAGAGTTTCCCTAAAGGAATTTGATGGTATCATTGGCAATCAACCTGAGGCATGAAAGAAAAGGTAACCTTGGACTGAGGAAGAACCAAGATTCTTCTCTAAGGAAGGAAAGAAGTTGACATGAACGCCAGAAAGCATCTGATTAAAAGAACTCTCGTTGTAGGAAAGCTAAACTAGACCCTGCACCATGGCAAAGGGATAAGGCCTGGAAAGAGAGGGAGCAAGGATCAAGAGAAAACTTCCTGTGAAAGGGCATGGCCTGTGAATTCTAAGAAATGCAATATCCAGTATTAAGTTTTGTTTTGGTTTTTTGCATTGTGATGACATTCTCTCACTGAAAGAACTACACAAGAGAAAAGGAGATGTCTATGTCCATTCTTTAGGCAATGGGATAAAGAAAAAAAACAGCTACCTAGATAAGCCTGTAGTATAATAGTATTTTCCAGAGCACTGACACTATCCACCAGTTGTCTGGACAGAGGCCCTATGGCAGAGATAATAATCTTTGACTGACTGTGGGATGTATATGCATCCCAGAGATTACATAGAATGGGGGGGGGGGAAATAGTTGTGTTATTGAACACTTAATATGGTCTCACAGTAATGGGACAATACAATTATTAAACCCCATTTATTACTCACAAGATAGCTTCAAGTAAAAACCATTATTATTTTGATTTAAAGGTACAGCAATGAGGCAGGATGCAGTGACTCACACGTGTAATCTCAGTACTTCGAGAGGTGGAGGCCAGAGGATTACATGAGCTCATGGGTTAGAGACAAACCTGAGCAACATGGTGAGACCTAGTCTTTATAATTCATCAAAAAAGTAAACCAGGCATGGTAGTGCATGCCTCTGGTTCCAGTTACTTGGAAGGCTGAGGTGGAAGGATTACCTAAGCCCAGCAGGTCGAGGCTGCAGTGATGGTGAGTGTGCCACTACACTCCAGCCTGGACAACAGAGTGAGACTCTGACTCAAAAAATATTAAAAACCAAAATAAATAAAAAATAAAGGTGTAACAACAGTGTGTAAGCACACATTAATTTGGTAAATAACAAAGCCAAGATTAGTGAACAACATTATTTGAATGGAAAGTCAGAGTTAAGCTAAACTACACAAGAATAATCATGTGGTCTCACTGGCTGGGTACTCAAACTATAGTGATTTGGACACTAAAAAGAACCAGAATACGCATCTAATTAGCTATCTTAGTACAGATTGAGTAGCCCTGATTCAAAAGTCCAAAATTCAGGATACTGCAAAATCTGAATCCTTTTGATCATCAATATGACCCTCAAAGAAAATGCTCATTGGAACATTCTGGACTTTCCAGATTTTTGCATTAGAGATCTTAAGCCAGTAAATATAGTAGAAACCTTGCAAAATCCAAAAAATCTGAAATCTGAAACATTTCTGGCCTCAAGCACTTCAGATAGATATTAAATCTGTGTTTTTATCTCTTTATTGTTATTTATCAGTATGATTTTAACCTAAGATCAAGAAAACAATGATAGAAAACAGAAAAGCTGCCATTTAAAAATATATCAACAGGCATGTCACATTTAACATCAGGGATATATTCTAAGAAAGCCTCACTGGGCAATTTTCTGTGCGAACATCATAGTATGCTCATACAAACCAAGAAGGTCAGGGTCTACTACATGTCTGGGCTCTATGGTATAGCCTCTTGCTCCTAGCCTTCCAACCTGTACAGCATGCTACCTTACGGAATAGTGTACGCAACTGTATGGCTGGCAGCATAGAAAATTTGTTTCCACTAGCATTTCCAAAGACATGTGAATAAAGTGTTACACTAAAAGATTACAGTGACTATGATGTCACTAGGTGATAGGAATTTTTCAGCTCCATTAAAATCTCACAGAATCATGGTTGTATATGTGGTGCACTACTTACCAAAACATAAATAGACTTGCTATTGTATCTATATACCTATCTGGATTATAGACACACAGAAGCATTTCACATACTTATAATTCTTATACAGCTATAACCAAATCAACTATAATCAACTCCAAGCAGCACAAAAATAAATGAATATAAATTTTTTATGATTGCTTAAAATAAAAGAATATAACCTATAATAATCTGATAAGCACTAGACTAGGTTATCATGGAAAACCGGCATCAACCAGCCTGTGACTATTATATTCAGTTGGTTTATTTTACCAATGATGATGACAAAACTTCTGTTTCATAATGAGAATACATGACTGAAAGTCCTTTTCATAGACTAAAATTTCAGTATTGACTTAATATATACAAGTGATTCTATATTGTGAAAATGGTTTCCTGTAGCAGAGTAATGTAATAATTGCAACAATGTTGATTACATGAAAAAAAGATGAATTCATATCAAGTGATACATCATGCACTCCACAAATGAAAATTTGACAAGTTTAAAAATAGAAGAATGAAGGGAGATTATGGCACAGACTTTGAGTTATTCCCCCAAATCCTCCTCTTCCTTCAAAATAAGCAGAACCTTCTGATTTTTAACAGGTTCTAGAGCAAGCTAGAATAAAGTGTCTATTTCCCAACTTCATACCACTTTGCCTTTATTAGTAAAACTAACAAAAGACTTAGAAGACAAAATGATTAAGTTTTAAACAAAGTGAATATAGAAGGCTACGAAGACATTTAGCTAGACACACACAGCAGAGTTTTGGAAATGTGAAACTAGAGGTGAGGAATGTACTATAGTCAATTATATCAAAGGTGAGTCCCACCAAGTCTTTTAAAAGCAGCTCTTTCCAACGCTACTCACTCTGCTCTAGATCATAAAAAAAAGAATACAAATTACATAATTCTTTCTATGAGGCAAGTATAAAACTGATACCAAAACCTACCAAATGCCTAAGATTGCAGGGAAAGAAAAACCACCAAAACCCAGTTTACTATATGAATAGAAAGTGAAAATCACAAATAAAACATTAGCAGACAGAATCTGTCAGGGTTAAGGGGGAAAAAGTTATGAGCAAAACATATTGGCATAATACTGTCATATGCAACATGAAAAAAATACACTATCATTATTATCTTCATGGATCCACCTAAGCATGAAAAATCAAACATTAAAAAAACTCCACAAAACAGTACTACATACATATTTCATTAAAACAATAAACTATATCTACCTTAGATCAAAGGCTATCTCATACTTAGAAGAGACTGCAGCATATCTATAAAGATAGAAACAAGATAAAGATGCCTATTCTTATTTTTTAACTTCACACAGGTGATATAGGCCAATTCAATTAGATAAAAAGAAATTAGAAGAATAAAAGTTGGAAAGAATATAAAACTATCAATATCAGCAGATGATATAATTGCATGTCTGGAAAGCCCAAGAGAATCAAGTGAAAACACTCTTTTGAACCAGACAAGCTGAATCTATACATAAACAACATTAGGATAGCAATTCTAAAAAAAATTAATACAGCAATAAAGGGGAAAATAAACATACCTACTAGAATTAAAACACATTATAAAACCTCAGCAATTAAAACAATTTGATGCTATTATATAAAATCACATACATATTAATGAGAAAAAGAAGAACATCTAGAAATAGATTCAAAGCATATAAACATTTAATATATAATAAAGGCAACATCTCAAATCAGAGATGAAAATTATAGTTAAGGAGAACTCTATAGTTAATGGTGCAGGAAAAGAAATAAGCTGGATTCATTAAATAGTTTATACTAAGGTAAATTCCAAATAAATCAAATATTTAAATTTAAAACTATAAAAATACTAGAAGAAACATATGGGAATTTCTTTATAATCTAATGATATAAAAAACCTTTTCAACTACCACCAAAAAGTGATATCCATAAAAGAAAATATTCATACATTCAACAACAAAAACATTTTTTAAAGTATTCTTCAGGACAACAAAAACCCATCACAACTAACTTAACAAACAAACAGGTAGGAAAAAATGCTCGTTACATATAATACAGGTTGATTTATCACTACATGTAGAGCTTTGAACTCAATGGGCAGAGGATATGTTCTCAAAAAGGGAAATATCAACCTCTCTCATAAAAAACATAGTTAAAACTCAATGAAATACAACATAAAACTACACACTATCATGCATACATTATGAGAATGACAAAAGTAAGTTTGATAACGTACTCTATGAATAAACACTCAAAATTTTTTGATGAAAGTATAATAGATGCTTTAAAATATTGTTTCAAAAACAAAATACAGAATATTATTTATACTTTGCTAGTATTCATATAAAGAAAAAGAAATGGGATATATATTCCTATTTAAGTATATGTATGTAAAATAAAAAAACAAACCTTGAGAAAATTCATGAAAAATTAACAATGGTTTTCTATAAGGTAAAAGGCAACCAGGAAGAGGCTAGATGGGAATTTTTCACTGTGTATCTTCTTGTAGTATTTATTTTAAATTACTTATGTAAGAGACTAAATACATAAATTGAAAATGTTCAAATACTTAGTGTCATCTATATAAAGATTTTAGATAGTGCAGATATCCTAGGACACTGTCAAAATAACACACGAAAGGTAAAAATGCAAAGGTAGTATTCTCATGAAAGACCTATACTTTTAGTAGAAAGCACAAGAAATGGAACTAAACACAAAACTAAAAGTCCAATCATGAGAAATTAAAAATCAGATAAACACCAGGTAAGTCAAGCAAAAAAAGGAATTTCAAAATGGAAGGGTTTGTCATTAATGCCAAAAACTGCAGAGAATAAGGAAGATAAGGAACGAAAAAACACCACTGGATAATATAAACAGTAGATTATTAATGATATTCAAAAGAGCAATTTTAGTCCATTTGTCCTAGGATTGGAGATGTAAAGGAGAGAAGCCAAACTTCAAGACACTGAAAAGTAGAAGGGAGAAAGGAAATAAAGACACCATTCTAGCAGCATTTAAACAAGACTGCCAAGCTCCAGCATATG
This sequence comes from Carlito syrichta, assembly GCF_000164805.1. NCBI lineage: Eukaryota > Metazoa > Chordata > Mammalia > Primates > Tarsiidae > Carlito > Carlito syrichta. Next base: position 263,803 of record NW_007247699.1, on the reverse strand, counting down.
ACAATTAGACAGGAGCATAAACACATCAGCATGAAGAAGATACAGTATACTTTCAGAAAGGTCATTTGAGAGAGAGAAAAAGATCTTGGCATATTAAATAATAATGTCATTCAAAATAATATATACTTTGCTACCAGAAAACACAGAGAGCAGTCAATGATTATAAAAATTATCAGACATCAAATTAAAAAAGGAAAGCCACTCCATCAAAACTACTCTTAAGCTGCCCATTTCATATTTAATGAAGGCCTATAACGAAAGGTGTATGATATTCTAGAAACAGGTATCAAGGCACATCTCACAACACAGGCGCATCATCTAAGGATCTTTTTCCCATTAAGAATCCTATTAGAAAGAAAACACTAAAAGGTAATTGAATTTCCCTCAGTTATCTTCATCTCTGTCAGCTCCTGCTACAATAACTTACTCCTCCACAGCACAGATAACTCAATTCTGTCCAGCAAGCATATGTTATGAATCTCCAAAGCAAACTTGTCTAAATCATTCTGGTCTTCTATCAAGGTTAGCTGTGGATATGAACTCTGACAGAAAGCAAACAAATTTTTTTTATCTTTTCAATAATTCACTTCTTCATGCTTTGATGGAAGAAATCATGAGATAAATATATGGTCTGCAGTTATTCTTATGTTATAAAGTCAGCTGAAATGGTTTCCATTACTTAAATAAAAAGACTTAATGAATCGCTCTTTTTAAACACAAAGAAAACCGTATCAAAAAATTGAACTGGTAAGTTGTCTGAAGTTTAAATTTGTTTATGTTGCTATCTCTATCAGTTTGAGTTCAAGTAACAATACTACTAATGAGATGCTCCTTATAATGACCTTACATATTCTATTTCAGCTATTTCATTTTCGAATAGCTTTCTAATAAAACATGTTTTAGAAAATGAAATACTAGAAAATTGAATTTTTTTAAAGGTGCCATCAAAATAAATAATAGTTCTTATAAGAAAATGCATTTCCTATGTGTATTCTAAGTTGACTGGGCTTTTATCACAGAAATGCAAAAAAAAAAAAAAAATTAAAAGGCATTATTAGCATTAGAGATTCCATGAGTTTGAGTTTCTTAATTTAAGTTACAATCTACATAAAGCCAAAGGAATTAAGTAAAAAAAAAATCCAAATTCAAACAGTTAATGAACATAATCCCTTTTGCCATCACACCTTTCCTTTAAAATAAATTAAAATTCTCAAATGAAGATTCTGGTTTGGTTATTCATGACCTTTAAATTCTATACCAGTAGTCATAATAATAATAATAATCACTGATACAGTTTATATTGTATTTTAACCTACATTTTATAATTTTACTCTCCACAATAAACCTTTTATTAAAGTTTCATTATATTCATTTTACAGAAGAGAAATTAAGACCCAGAGAGGCTCAGTGAGCATTGTTCAATACAGTATTCTTCAATTTGTGAAGCCTAAAATCTAAACATATTTTCTGCTCCTGTGAAGATATTCCATGTTCCTATTTTCACATTGTAACACATTGTTTCAAAATTAGGGTACCCTTCAACAGCAAAGAAATCTGGAAAGAATGTAGGCAACAATGCGTCTAACAATTTTTTTTAATGTAAGAGTACTAACCTGTATTTTATAATTGAAATGGCCCACTTCTTCATTTTCAAGCACAATCAGCAAGTTTTGGATTGAAGAACTAAAGCTATAACTTGAAAGCAACCAATCATGGTAATTTGAGGTACTATTATAATTTATCACTCTTGCCAATAATAGGTTGAAAATAGTTATATCATGACCTATCAAAATCCACTGTTTTCCTAGAGAATCAGTCTTCCTACTCATAATCAGGAAAAAATAAGACATCAAATATGTAGACTGTAATTAGCATACATTTATTGAATCACTATTTGCTGAGCAACCACTATGTGTAAGCAGTGTGCCAGGCACTATGGATATGTCATAAACAGACACAAAGTTCTTGCTTTCATGAAGCATACAGAAGAGCAAGACAGGAAAGAAATAGTCAAGTAAATCTATAATTATGAACCATAAGTAAGTGTTATAAGACATAACAGAAAGGCCTGACTTAGATTTACATTGAGTGACTGGTGGGAACAGACGAGGAGCAGAGGTGTTTTTTATGTAAAAGTGACATTTAAAGGGAAATCTGAAAGAGGAACAGAAATTGTAATAAATAAAAAGGCACTGTGACTAGAGAACAGAAAAAAAAAAAACAGTGCTTAATATGATGTGGGAGTGATAGGCAGGGGCCAGATTATAGAGGGGTTTGAGAATAATGTGAAGGATTGTAGGTTTAACCTAAGAGCAATAGAAAGGCACTGGAGGGCTGTGCGCATGATCTGTATAACCTCATGTTTCAGAATGAGTACTCTGGCTATTCTGTGAAAAAGGAAAGAAACCTTGGTAGAGAAAAACATAAGACCAGACAGAGATTACTTCAGGGTGTTCTGGATTACAGATGTGATGGTTCAGAAAACAAAAAAAGTACTGACATTAAAAATATTTGGAGACAAAATAAACAGGACTTAATGACACACTAAGTATAGGGTAAAGGAAAAAGTAGGTAATGAATGACTTATATAGACAAATAAGTAAATGGATGTGATATTTACTCAGATGGGAAAAACTGGAGCAGCAGATGGCAAACAAATACAGTTTTGGAAATTCTTCCCCCAAAAGTGGGAATGCTTAAAAGAAATTGGAAGTGGAGATTAGCAGTAGACAGTTGTATTATTGTATTATATATAAGTCTGGAACTGAGAAGAAAAGATGGAGTTAGAGAGAAAAATCAGAAGGTTTAGACAATAAATATGTGCTAAGAAAATAGGGGAAGAAGGTACTCAAAAATACTAAGAAAAAAATTTTTTTAATTATTGTTTTAAATTATAAAACATACCTTAAAACCATTCTCCATTAGCAGAAAAAAACATGTATTCTAGTCCAACTCTTGATTATAGGTAGTAAACACAAGTCAGAAAGACCTACCCAATTCCCTAATTTTCTCTTTCAGATAATTGATTCATCTTTATATATTACTTACCCAAAAAAAGGCAGTGAAGAACGAACTGCTTTACCTTTTATGGCAATCTATCTTCATGTACCAACAATGTGGCCCTTGTTTGTTAGAGCCACACTTTAAATCTCTACTTAACTCCATGTCAGCTCATTGGCTAAAAGATACAGTTACTGAACCTAAATTTACACTTCTACCTCTGACTGGGCACTAAACATCTCCCCCAAAAAGTGATTTCATGAACACAGACCTCACCACTAATTCCAAGGAATTATCTCACAAACAAGTCCTAGATGTCAAAAGGAAGCAATGCCAAAAATTTTTTAAAGTTTCAGTATGAATCCCCATAAGAAAAAACTGCCTAACCTGAACATATTTCTAACTACTGGTCAGTGATAATATATTTATATGCACAGAGAAGTTCTTTTTTGGTTAAATCACAGATTTCATGTACAATATAGTAGACACAATGAAACAGAAAAGTAAAATCCAATAAGTTATCTTTTCAATCACAAAGTAACTTAAGAGTGGCATTCTAAAAATAGCATTTTCAGCCGAGCTTGGTGGCTCAGCCTGTAATCCCAGCACCTTGGGAGGCCAAGGCAAAAGGATTGCCTGAGCCAGCAGGTTCGAGACCAACCTGGGCAACTTGGTCAGACCTCATCTCTACAGTAAAATAAAAAATAGCCGCATGGTAGCGCACGTTTGTAGTTCCGGCTACTTGGAAGGCTGAGGCGGAAGGATCGCCAGAGCCCAGCAGGTCAACGCCAGGGTGGCCATGAGCTTGCGTGCCACTGCACTCCAGCCTGGGTGAAGGAGTGAGACTCCAACTCAAAAAAATAAAAAACAAAATAAAAATAAAATGGCATGCTCAAACATGTTACATAGAAATGTCAAGTTTAGTAAGAATCACTACCTTCAAGAGACTATGTAAGAAAGTATAAGTAACTACAAAGATACGTTCAACAGTTGTAAAAATTACCTTTAAACATATTTCTGCATAGTTTTATACTGTTAAACTCTACCAGAGTAATGGCATTTGGGACACCAATGTGCCCAAGTAAAATTATTTCTGCAATTCAACAAATATAGGATCAGAGACAATAATATCAATAGAAGTTCTTTTAAACTGCTAAGTATTATTAGCAGGTCTCTTTTGAATTGATGCAAAAGTTTACTCATTGACATTTATTTGCAAAATTTCCAAAGGTCTCCTTAAAAGAGCTCACTGGGACAACCCTTTCGGGTTCCCTCCCACTGTGGGAGCTTTTCTGTCCTCTCAATAAATTCTGCTTTCAAAAAAACAATAAGCTCACAGGTTGGGTAATCCCAACACTTTAGGAGGCCAGGAGGAAGGCCAGGAGTTAAGGTCCAGCCTGGGCAACATAGGGAGACCCTGACTCTACAAAAAAATAAAAATAAATAACAATTAGATGGGCATAGTGTTGCACAACTATAGTCTCAGCTAATCAGGAGGCCGAGGCAGGAGAGAGGACTGCTTGAGACCATGAGTTCAAGGCTGCAGTGAGCCATAATCATTTCAAAAAAGGCTCATCGTTCTATAATGACACTCTATCTGGCCCATTTCTTATCATTAAGAAAGTGAAATCATCTTTTATTGAACTTTTTTTGTGCAACTCAAGGAGAGAAAATACACTGCCATGAGAAGATGAACCCTGAGTTGAAATCGCCGGGCAATTTATTAATCACTCTGTCTTTTCATCAACTGTAAAACAGAGATAATAAATAATGCTCACCTAGCCCATAGGTTATTGTGTGGAGTAAATGAGTTGTGCAGATTAAATGAATTATTGTATGCCAGATGAATAATAAATATGCAATATATCATAGCTATTGTTAATGTTATTATTATTCCTGTCCTCGATGCTTGAGGTCTAGTAAGTAATCCTTTTTTTAAATTTTTTTATTTTAAAATTGTGGGGTACAATTCAGAGTTAGGTATACAAATATTCATTGAGCAGTTACCCTTGTTAATGAAGTGTGCCCGTCCTTCCCCAGGCAGTAAACCTTTAAGAAAAATGGCCTTGAATTCCAAAGTTGTAAGAAAGTCCAAATATATAAACATGCTGATGATTATATTATAGGAATAATATATATATATACACACACACATATATATGTATATATATTATATATATGGTTATAATTGTTTCAGCAAAAAGAAAAGAAAACTTGATCGGTTATTAGGACTAGAAAAAATTGTCCTAACATAAGGCAAATGTTTACAATTTTCTCATGCTATGTTCCTTCCTCAAACCATTTCTTAACTACCACCTGATAGTTGGTGTAACCAAATTTCATATTTACTGGCAAGATCAAAGCACCAAAAAAGTTCCTGAATACAGTAAAATATTTACTGCCAAATATTTTGCTTACGATAATAATTCTACTGGGCAAGGCATGCAAAGGAGAGAAAATAGCAGCATATGTAAAAAGCCTCAAAGAATATTACCAAGCTATAAAACAGTAAAATCAAAAGTAATTCCTACATTAAGCACTACATCATAGACACATTCAGAGGAAAACACACTGAAACACTACATTTTAGAAAGGGCCCAAAGAAATGCACACAATACCACAGTTTTTATTAATAGTAAAATCATAAATTTTTGTTAAAGAAATGAGATAATGTGTTCTACACATATATATAATCAATGACTTCTCAGTTCATCAACCATTATCTATAAGGAGCTCTATTTGCTACACAAGTAGAGAAGAAAAGTTGGAGCATACATTTCCTTGTTCTATTTCAGGAGGCAACCCTCCTTACAATTTTTCCCAAGAAGAGCATCTTGGGAACTCAGAAAAATCACTCAATAACAAGACATACAAGCAAAGAGTGCAGGAAATTTATTTTCACTCTTTTTGCTTTAGCAGCACCCTTTCTGCCATGGTAGCGGTTACTCAGAAGACCCAAGAATGTAACATAGATAAAATCATGTGGTCTATCCTTGTTCACTACATCCTTTGAGCTCCCACAGGTGAACTTCTGAGACAATAAAACTGGAATTTTGAACATATCATTTCCAATTTGATGAAATTAGGAAGGAGTCAAAGGGGTTTACAACTTTAATGGTGAAACAGACAATTTAACAAATCAATAAATACATTGTTAAATATTTTCCGCTAAAAAAGCAAAGATATGAAGCATAAAAGGATCTCTGGGTATATGTAAATTGAACTAGGACAATTTGCAGCTGCTAAATTGAGAACAGAAGAGTGTGCTTCTGTGAAGATATTCAATTAATTTGTAAACCAGTATGATAGTTTAGACCAGTGCTATTCAAGTATAGTTAACCCGAGTTTCTGATGCCAGCCTCAGTACTATTTGTAGTACAATGAGATAAGCGTAGAAACCAAGGGAATGTAGAAAGTTTTATAACAAATAGACATGGCCATAGCATACAATCACACAATCAGTAGACTCATCTCAATAAACAGTCTTCCTAAATTACTGAATTCTTAATAAACATAACTTAGTAATTCTTAATAACCATGTCTCACTAAAGTGCCTGAATATGTATACTAGTCACTTACAGTAGAACCACATTATGTATATTATTTCAAGCTTAGTTTGTAATTTGTAATCCAAAATGTAAGCACTTGTATTTATAACTTATTTTTACAGTTATTTTCATTTTAATGTAACCTGTTCTTTTAAGTCATGGTTTAACAATATTAGCATAAGAGAAGCAAACATTTTTACTATTTAATTTTAACAATGATTTATAGTTAGAGAAAAAAAGTTCACAAGACTTATTTGTCAAGAAAAGACATGTCTTTTCAGGTGTCAATAGCAGCAAATAAATACCTACAATAGAAGTAATTTTTTTAAAAAATGACTGAAATCTAACTGAAATTTTGTATCAACATTTCACTTAAATAAGAGAAATAAGCTCAAGAAATATATTGTACGATAGTGATTCCAGTTAACATTAATGCATTGTATTCTTAAAAATTGCTAAGAGAGTAGATTTCAAGTGTTCTCAACACCAAAAAAGTGATATGTGAAGTAACATATATGTTAATTAGCTGTATTTAGCCACTTTACAAGGTACACATATTTAGAAACATGTTTACCTAATAAATATATACATTTTTATTTCCAACTACAATATGTATATACATAATTGGAAGGCTGAGGTGGAAGGATCACCTGAGCCAAGCAGGTCGAGGCTGCAGTGGTCATGAGCGCACCACTACACTTCAGCCTGGGAGACAGAGTGAGAGTCCAAATCACATTTAAAAAGATACACACACACACACACACACACACACACACACACACACACACACTTCAAAATAATTTATACTACTTCTAGTCTAAAGTCAGACTGTTCATATAATGAGTTCACTTTTGAGAAACATGACCATCTGCAGTCATATAATTTAATAAGCAGGGCTGAAAACTGAGATTATTCCAGTCACTATTATTTCATTATTTGTTCAAGGAAATTCTACCTCAGGAAAATAAGATTGCAAACCAATAAATAACTTCACTTTTTGCTATGGGGAAGCCCATTTATTCAAACAATAAATTGTTCATCTAGGCAAACAGTCTTGTTTTCAAAACAACAGAACACTTTTCAGAACACTTGAGCAAAATGCACACCTATCAAACATTTACTAATCAACATTTGTGTCAAAACTGTGGTCTCATTAACCCCCAATCCTAAATTATTCTATGACAAATTTTACCCAACCCCGATCAAATCACTACATTGAAAAATCCACCATATAAATTGCTTGAGCTCTTACCTGAAAACTTTGTAATACCGACACCAATCTCCCCATTCAACAAAACTTCTGAGATGCTGTCAAAATGGCATACTCACTTCAGTATGTAACAAATTTAGCTTTGCTAGATCAATAGGTTATTCTGGTGGTGTTTCTGAACCATTGGGAGGCAGCAACAGTTCTGTAGCCATGAATGATTAAGGATTAAAACTAGAAGGTAGGCTGAGCTCAGTGGCTCAGCCTGTAATTCCAGCACTTTAGGAGGCCAAGGCGAGTAGATTGCCTGAGTCCATGGGTTCGAGACCAGCCCAGGCAACTTGGTGAGACCTTGTCTCTAAAATAATTTTTTTTAAAAATTAGCTGGGCATGGTAGCACACGCCTGTTGTGCTGGCTACTTGGAAGGCTGAGATAGAAGGATTGCCTGAGCCCAGCAAGTTGAGGCTGCAGTGGCTGTGAGTGTGCCACTGCATTCTAACCTGGGCGACAGTGAGGCTCCGACTCAAAAGAAAAAAAATAGAAGGTGGTTATTTCCAAAGATGTAATAACTAGTAAAATTATTAAGACTTCAACAGTTTAAATAAAACCTGCAAAAACTATTTTAAGGCAAATCAAATATTGGGAAGAATACTAAATTTAATAGCCAAGAAAAGCAGAAGTTGAACAGTTCATATAAAAACCACATTGCTTAGAGTATATAAAAAATCTTTATTAGGTTACCAATATTTTAATATGTATATTTGATTTGTATACATGTTGTGTGTGTGTATAATTGCCAAGTGTTAGCGAAAAACGACACCAAAAGCATCCCCTTAGAAATGTTGGTAAGTTACAACAAAAAAGGCTGTTCAGGTACTACTTTCCAGTGCAAACAGACCTGAGTGCATTCAGAAACTAATTAATAAAGATTTACTAGTAGAACCAAAAAAAAAAAAAAAATAAACCCAAGTATTATTAATTAAAACTTGAAAGTGACACAGATATTGCTAATACAACATCTTGTTTATAAGAGTAAGTAATATTTGAACATGATAATATGAAGGAAAAAATCATTTTATTAGTTTCATTAACAAACACAGCAACGTACCTCTGAAGATTACAAGGTTTCATATACTACTATTAAGAATTAAATTGTCAGCAAGAATGCTTTAGAGTTTGACTATTGTTTGGAAAATGTTCTGATGGAACACCTCCAACACTTAAGAAAACCATCTGGGGTAGATAAGAAGATATAAGATGTTTGGTCAATTTCCTTCATCAGAAACTCCTGCTACCAAAAAACCAAAAAGTCACCTAGACTACAGCATACGTAGTGACAACATAAAAACTGTAGATTACCAAAATATTAATATGGTGATTATGGAGAAAAGATGGTGATGGAACAGGATGGAGTGGAAGAGTCTCCATAAAAGTGTCCATAAAGACTCTACGTGAGTGGGTGTATGCCAGTGCGTGAGTGAAATTCTGAGGGGAGACTCATGTTCATGCACCCAGGGCTCTCCTCCAGAGGTGACTGCAACCCACCACGGCCCTGAAATTGGAGCCCCCAGCACACAGGATTATCTGCTGTTCTCGGGGCTCTCTTGAGAGGGGGCAGCAAAGAACAGCTACTCCTCACTACCTGGCACCTGGCCTACAACATCACCTGCAGTAGCAGACGGGTACAAGCCTCAGGAACCATGGAAAATGCAGGGCATGGAAATCTGGAATCAGCCCTGTCGCTGAGGAGACATGAACTGGCGCCATCTACTCCGTCCCCAGACTGGTCAGAAACTTGCACTGCCCCACTCACCTCTGACCTGAAAGACTTCCCTACCCCCATGCTGGAACAGGCATGTCAGATCTGAGTGAAAGACATGACAGTAGCAAAAGCAGCAGATGAGTCAGGTGAGTCTGGATCTGATCCATCTTACTCCCACAGTAGTTAGTACATGGAGCATGTAACCCACACTAAGAACAACCCTATCAGCCTGCAGTAGAGCAGAGGGGACGAGTTAAAGACTGGAGGGGACAAGTTGAAGGGTGGAGGTGCTACTTAATGAAGCATTGGCAGCCAAAAGGGAACTGGACTTACAGAAACGGCCAAAGAGCAAGTTTGTTTGTTTGACTGTTTTTTGTTTTAGTTTTTGTTTTTATCTTCTCTCTTTCTTTTTGGTTTTGTTTACATTTTTGTATTTACTTTTTCTCTGCTACTTAAATGGGTTTTCATAGATTTTCTGTTTGAGTAGAGGTATTTTTACATCAATACGGTTTTTGTTTGTTTATCTGTCTGTATGGTTGAGTGCATTTTTTTGTTGTTTATTCTGTCTTTGTTTCTTTCCCTTCTTATTCATTAGTTGTTATGCCTGTTTTCCCTCTACTTCTCTATCTCTACCTTCCTTTGATCTTCCTCCTTCCTTTTTCAATTCTTTCCCTTTTTCTTTTCTCATTTTGATTTCAGGGGGCAAACATACAGCCCCACTGCATGGACAGATTGTAAGGCAGTGGGAAGTGGGTTCCAGGGGGAACACACATCTGTCAGCAGATACGGGGGCCTGCAGATAACTTCTGAATCACAACTACCCACTTAATTAACTCTAAAAACTGCCAAAAGCACAACTCCCCAACCCCAGTTTGGCTAAAAAATTGAACAAAACCAAAGGATCTACGTAAGGAAGAAAATAAGTAAAAGCTATCCCCCATCACTGAACAACAGAATTGAAGAAGAGGTTAAAAAAAGGTGGGGGGAGGACCAAAGGAAGAATATGGGTCCCATACAGACACATGGGAGAATAACTGGTAATGCAAACTTCAGAACTCAAACAATGAAGAGCCCCCAGAATGACTAGTCACCAAACACAAACCCACTTATCAAGACATTGATAAAGAGAAAAAATAGAAATGAGGAGAGAAAAGAGGAAAGAATGAAGAGTTAATAACTGAGATAACAGCAATAAAGGACACAGTGAATTAAATAAATAACAAACTGATAAGCATGGAAAGCAAAATTAACCAAGCAGAAGAAAGAATCTCATAGTTTTAAAATATAGAACTAACCCAAACTGTTAAAAACACAGAAATAAAGTTTAAAAAGACAGAACAAAGCCTCCAAGAGATGAGAGATTATATCAGGAGTCTGAACCTAAGATTAATTGGAATCCCTGAGGCAGACAGAGAGATAGAGACCATCCTGAAAAAAATAGTCCATGAAATTATCCAAGAAAATTTCCCCATCTCATCAGAGACACGAACATTCAAACACAAGAGATTAAAAGAAACCTCTGCAAGACAACAATTGAGAAGACCAACTACGAGACACACAGTAATTCACGTACACAAAGCAGTTATAAAAGAAAAAATCCTAAAGGCAGCAAGAGAGAAAGGTCAGACTAACTACCAAAGATCAATTAGAATAGTAGCAGACTTGTCTACAGAAACACTTCTATAGTGTTTCTACTAGGAACAGGAGAGATTGGAGACCAGTTTTCAGAATTCTCAAAGATAACCTACTTCAACCAAGAATGACCCACCCAGCTAAGCTAAGTTTCATCAGCGATGGACAATTAAAATCCTTCCCAGACATTCAATCCCTAAGAGTATATGCCACCTCCAGACCAGTTCCACAAGAAATACTTAAGAAAGTATTAAACACAGAAGAAAGAAAAAAAAGAACAATGCCCTTCCAAAGAATGCACAAAAAAGACTGAAAACACAAATAAGTAACTCAAAAATCAAAAGAAAGACAAGAAACAAATAAACATCAATAATAACAAACTCTGTAAGAAACTCATGACAGGAATAAACGCTCACATCTCAATAATTAGCCTGAATGTGAATGGACAAAATGCACCACTGAAAATACATAGAATGGCAAACAGGATAAAATATCATGATGCAACAATATGTTGTCTCCAAGACACTCATCTTACCAGAAAGAACACTCACCTTACCAGAAAGGACACTCACAGACTCAAAGTAAGAGGATGGAAAACAAATTTTCAGGTGAAAGGAACACAAAAGAAAGCAGTTGTTTCGACCTAAATATCACACAAAATACCCTTTAAGCTATAAAAAATTTTAAAAGATACAGACGGTAACTACATAATGAAAAAAGGTTCAATTCATCCACAAGAGATATCCATTCTAAACATATATGCACCCAACATAGGAGCACCAAGTTTCATAAAGCAGCTTCTAGGTAAACTAAAAAAGATATTGACTCTAACACTATCATAACAGGGAAATTTAATACTCCAGTCAAAACCCTACACAGATAATCAAGACAAAAAATCAACAAGGAGGTTCTCAACATGATACGTGACCAAATGGACTTCACTGATACCTACAGAACACTGCACCCAACAACCACAGAATATCCATTCTACTTACCACATGGAATGTACTCTAGATCGACCACAGCCTCAGCCATAAATCAAGCATAAACAAATTTCATAAGACTGAAATACTGCCATGCACATTGTCAGAATAAAAGTAAACACCAACACCAACAAACTTCTCCCAAAACCCTCCGAGACATGGGGACTAAACAGCATAATGCTGAACAACTCCTGGATCAACACGGAAATCAAAACAGAAATTAAAAGATTCCTGAAAACAAATGAAAATGAAAATGAAAAACATCTTACCAAAATCTCTGGGACACAATGAAAGAAGTACTAAGAGGGGACTTCATATCTCTAAAAACACACATGAAGCAAATGGAAAGATCACAAGTTAACAGCCTAACAAGTCATCTAAGGGAGCTGGAAAAGCAGGACCACCAAAACACTAACTTCAGCAGAAGAATCCAGATCACCAAAATAAAAGCCAAAATTTTGGACACAGAAGACAAAAATATAATACAAAAAAAATCAACTAAACAAAAAGCTGGTTCATTGGAAGGATAAAAAGATTGATGGACCTAGCTTGATAGACGATGCAAAAGAGAGAAAAAGTCCAAATAAACACAATCAGAAATGCAAAGAATCCAGTCATGACTGACCCCAAAGAAATACAAAAGATTACCACAGATTACTATGCACACCTGTATGGAAATAAATTTGAAAACCTAAAAGAAATGGAGGACTTCATGGAATCATACAACCTCCCCAGGTTTAAACAAGAAATCAAGACCCTAAATAAACCAATAACCCAGGAAAAAGACTATGTCATAAGAAAACTAACTACAAAAAAAAAAAAAAAAGCCCTGGAACACATGGCTTTCCAGCAAAATACCAAAAAACATACAACGAGGAGCTGATACAAATCCTATTGAAAGTATTCCAGACAATTGAGAAAGATGGAACTCTCCCCAAATCATTTTACAAAGCTAAGATCGCATTGATACCCAAACCAGGTAAAGATCAACAAAGAAAGAGAACTACAGGCCATTATACTTGATGAACATAGATGCTAAAATTCTTTTTTTTTTTTTGAGTTGGAGTCTCACGCTGTCACCCAGACTGGAGTGCAGTGGCCGCTACCGGCTACCGCAGCCTCGACCTGCTGGGCTCCGGCGGTCCTTCCGCCTCAGCCTTCCAAGTAGCTGAACTACAGGCGCGTGCTATCACGCCCAGCTTTTTTTTTTTTTTCATTGTAGAAATGAGGTCTCGCCTGCCCAGGCGGGTCTCAAACCCGCTGGCTCAGGCAATTCACTCACCTCAGCCTCCCAAAGGCACAGGATTACAGGCTGAGCCACCGAGACCGGCTTAATTTTTGATTTATTGTAGAGATGAGGTCTCGCCAAGTTGCCCAGGCAGGTCTCGAAACCGCGGGCTCAGGCAATCCACTCACTTCAGCCTCCCAAAGGCACGGGATTACAGGCTGAGCCACCGAGCCCAGCTGATGCTAAAATTCTTAACAAGATTCTAGCAAACCAGATGCAGCAACGCATCTCAGAAATCATCTACAATGACCAAGAAGGCATCATCCCCAGAATACAAAGCTGATTCAACATCCATAAGACCATAAACATAATTAAATACATCAACATATGTAAAACCAAAAACCACAATTACATCATTCGATGTAGAAAATTTTTTTAATAAAATACAGCACCCCTTCTTGATAAAAAACCCCGGACATGTATGCATACCTGGAACATACCTCAAGATAGTAAGAGACATCTATGATAAGTCAACAGCTAACATATTGCTAAACAGACAGAAATTGAAACTATTTTCCCTGAAAATCAGAACAAGACAAGGATGCCCACTCTTACTCCTCCTGTTCAACATAGTACTGGAAGTCCTAGCCAGATCAATTAGACAAGAGAAGACAATCAGGGGTATCCAAATAGAGAAAGAGTATTTACAGATATCTAACTATCTTTGTAGACAATAGGATTCTATACCTCAAAAACAAGAGAATCTGTCAAAAACCTCCTTGCAATGATAAAGGACCTTGGCAAAGTCTCACAGTATAAAATAAAAGTGCAAAAGACAGATGCATTATTATACATTAACAACAAACAAACAAACGCAAATAAAAAGCACAAGCCCTTTCATAATAGCCACACAAAAAAACAAAAGAAATTCCTTGCTATCTTCCTAACCAGAGAAGTAAAAGATATTTATAACAAAAATTGCAAAATACTGCTCAAAGAAATCAAAGATGACACAAACAAATGGAAAAATATTCCATGCTCATGGACTGGAAGAATTAACATTATTAAGATGTCCATCCTACCCAAGGCAATCTAACAGATTTTATGCAATACTCATTAAATTACCAACATCATTCTTCTCAGACCTGGAAATGACAATACAGGAATTCATATGGAAACATAAATGACCACTAATAGCCGAAACAATCCTCAGCAAGAAAATCAAAGCAGGAGGTGTCAATCGCACTCACAGACTTTAAACTTTAATATAAAGCTATGATAACCAAAATAGCCAGCTACTGGTACAAGAAAAGGCATATAGACCAATGGAATAGGATAGAGATTTCAAAAACAAAACGGCAATTTCTCAACCAATTCATTTAAGAAAAAGCCTCCACCATCAACCGCTGGAGAGAAGAGAACCTATTCAGTAAGTGGGAAAACTGGCTGACCCCATGCAGAAGATTAAAACAAGATCCCTACCTATATCCCCATACATAAAAATCAACTCTGAATGGATCAAAGAGCTAAAGGTAAAACCTCAAACTATAAGAACGTTAGAAAACGCAGGAGACACCCTTATGGAAATTGGAACTGGCAACCAATTCCTGATCAAACCCCAAGTGCCCATGCCATAAGAGATAAGATAGACAAATGGGACCTCATCAAACTGACAAGCTTCTGCAAAGCCAAAGAAACCATCAAAAGAGAAGAGAGACAGCCCACTGCTGGGGAAAAGATATCTGCCAATTGTATATCTGACAAAGGCCTAACATCTTAGATCTACAAGGAACTCAAAAGTGCCAAAAGAAAAAAAAAACAATCCCATTACACAGTGGGCCAAAGATATGAACAGGCACTTCTCAAAAGAAGACATACAAGCAGCCAACAGATATATGAAAAAATGCTCAGCCTCACTAATAATCAAAGAAATGCAAATTAAAACCACACTGAGGTACCACCTAACTCCAGGCAGGATGGCCACCATTACTAACTCAAATAACAAAAGATTAGCTAGAGAGGATAAAGGGAAAAGGAACACTTCTACACTGGTAGTGGGAGTGTAAACTAGTACAACCTCTGTGGAAAACAATTTGGCAATTCCTAATCGATCTAAAAATCGAGCTTCCATATGATCCCTCAATCTCCCACTGGGAATATACAGAGGAACTCAACTCACTCTATGAAAAAGATACCTGCACATGCATGTTTATTGCAACATTATTCACAATAGCAAAAACATAAAACCAACCATGCTACCCATCAAAAGAGAACTGGATTTTAAAAAATGGTACATATACACGATGGAATATTACACAGCCATAAAAAAGAATAAAATTATGAACTTCGCAGCAACTTGGATGGAGTTAGAGTCTATAATACTGAGTGATCTATCACAGAAACAAAGAGCCGAGTACCTCATGTTCTCACTCATAAGTGGAACTTGAATAACTATCATAATACTATAAGAAAGGGATTGGCAGTAGTGGGAAACTGTCAGGAGCGACGGGGCGGGGACATAGCTCGTCAACAAGGATACTTGCATAATGAACATTTGTAACCTAACCCTGAATTGTACACCACAACTTCAAAATTAAAATTTAAAAATAAAAAATAAAATAAAATAAATAAATATATATATCGATGATGATATTTTTCTTATATTAAATAGTAACATGAAAGCAATACAAGAAAACTGTCACTGCATGGTGCATACGTATGATGATATACAAGGGGAAACATACTGCTAGACAAAATGTTGGATCACAACTTATAAAGACGTCAATCAGCCACACGTCTCATGTTTTCAGTATTTTTAACTATCTTAATGCTACTTGTTTTTCAATATCACATAAGACTGAAAGACAAGGACAAAGAAAAAATCAGAAGCTTGGAAGAACAAAGCTTATACAGACTTTTATGACCTATTCCACAATTTAACAATAATCATGAATAAAGCAGGTGACAAATTTAATACTGTACATGTGAAAAGTTATTACCAAACACCTTAAATATAATAGAAGGCTTTGAATTCTTTTCCATCAAAGGAAGATCCAAGCATAGAAAATTCATAACTGTGAATCCATTTTTTTCATCAAAAGATAATTTAGGCTGCCCAGGCTTGGTGGCTCAACCTGTAATCCCAGCACTTTGGGAGGCCAAGGCGAGTGGATTGTCTGAGCCCACGGGTTCGAGACCAGCCTGGGCAACTTGGCGAGACCTCATCTCTGCGATAAATAAAAAATTAGCCAGGCATGCACCTTTAGTTCAGGCTACTTGGAAAGCTAAGGTAGAGGGATCACCGGAGCATAGCAGGTTGTCGCTGGGGTGGCCATGAGTGTGCCACTGCACTCCAGCCTGGGCGACAGAGTAAGACTCCAACGCAAAACCAAAAGAAAGATAATTTAAACTACAAATTTACAGGACAAATTGTTGCAACTGGTTATGAGTAAGACTTGAAAATGGATTTTGACCATATTGGCTCCTTCACTTCACTTTGGACAAAAATTGAAAATGGATTGCTAACACTACTTTAAAATATCTTCTTCCATTTCATTAACATAATTCAGCTATTTATATTATTATTAATATTATTAATACTATTTTGAAAAACCTGGAAACAATTTCATTATCCTTTGAGAGAAGAATTATAATCAGCCCAAATTAAATAAGTTTTAGATAGGTCATCTGCCACATTAAAAACTTTGAGTATAAAAATAATACAAATGTTTAAAATTTTGAATACTGTTTAACTACTGTTAATGCTAATAATTAAAAGAACTATCACGCAAGGAAATTTTTTTAAATTAAATGTAAATTAATTTGGAGGTTTAAGAGTTTATGAGGCTTTCTCTAAGTAGACATGGCTGCTTTTCCTCACCTAAAATATAAATCATACTCAATTCTTTGCAATGACTTGGACAACTAACTTTCCTGGCAATATTATTGAATCTACTTCCCTATAAAACACCAGGAAATATTAACTGGAGTTTAAAAAAAAAAAAAAAAAGCAGTTGTAAGTGCAAATCTGGGCTTAAAAGAAAGTAAAGAAAACCCTCAATGACAAAAATCAAATCAAGATTTCACAACCAAAATGTCAGGCATAAATAGATGCTACCATTGCCTTGGGTGAGACTTTGAGCAAGTGTGTCTCTGTGTGTATGTTGGAAGAGAGGTTCTCATGTACGAAACCAAAGAAGGCTTTGGCTTAAATGACTGCATGGTGGTAGGAGTTTTGGGCCAGAGCAACATAGGTAGTAGTTAAAACTGAGACATCTTCCTAAAAGGAAGTACCTTTAAAGACTGTACTCTCAGTGAAAAGAAATGTATCAACCAGTAAGGAAGACAACAAGCTTGTATCTGTCTGCTTGTTCTGAGTTGAGAAAACATCTTACCTTAGGAATCATAATCATGGGACTGCCCACACATTAGTTTGTGGTCCAACTTAAGAAATTAATGTTAAAGCAACACTGGTAGTTATTATGCCCAAGACATAAGGAAGAAGAAAATACGACAATCCTCTGAAGAGACATGTTTTCAGTCAAGGTATCAAACAGTCTCACTAATAAAGCCATTCTGAAGATAAACCACAATCAAAGTTCACAATGCATTTTGACTAGACTAAGAAGACAAAATGAACGGCAAGATCAGATGCTCTGCCAATGTTCTATTATCGAATATGCTATAAAATCATTATGCTTAAAATTATTAAAGATGTAAAAGAAATCAGACTTGTAACAAAGATTAAGGCGCTGATTTTTTTAAATGGTAAAAACATAAAAAAGTTTAAAACAGTACTTTGTAGAAATTAAAAGGATATACACAGAAATTAAAAAGAGTGGTTAATTAAAGAGAAGAATTTGTGAAATGGAAGACATCAGAGAAAATTAGTATAAAATGATATTTTTTTAATCTTTTTTTTTTTTTTAGTTAGAGTCTCACTCTGTCACCCAGACTGGAGTACAGTGGCCGCTCCCAGCCATCGTAGCCTAGACTTGCTGGGCTCCAGTGATCCTTCCGCCTCAGCCTTCCCAGTAGCTGGAACTACAGGCACGCGCTACCACGCCTGGTTGATTTTTTGATTTATTGTAGAGATGAGGTCTTGCCACGTTGCCCAGGCGGGTCTCGAACCCGCAGGCTCAGGCAATCCACTCACCTCAGCCTCCCAAGGCACAGGATTACAGGCTGAACCACTGAGCCCAGCAGTATAAAATGATTTAGACGATGGTTTAACATTATTCTTTTTTCCTCTAAGTCTTTGATATCTGTATGTATTTTACACTTAAAGCACATCTCAATTCAGACTAGCCACATCTCAAGTGGCCACATATGGCTAGTTCCCATCATATTGGCCAGTCCAGTATATCCAACTAGTACAAACAACCAAAACTGCCAATTAGATGACTCTATGAGAGCTATTATGGTTACTGTCATGTAATTTTGGAGTTCCTCCAAGTTTTAGTTTTCCCTACCTAAAGAAGCCATCGTTCTGTTTATTGAAGGTATTACAATAAAATAAATAATAAGTAACTGACATCATGGACATGGTTCTTCTACTGAAACTTATCTGAAGTGATACATTTCTTCCACCATGATAGTGACTCAATTACCTCAAGAGTTTTTAGATGGAAAGTTAGGGAATGTTACTTTGCAAAAAAAGGAATAAGCATGGCATTTAATTTTAATTTCACGAAATATAATCAATCTGAATTAAGATGGTATACTTAAATAAAGTACATGCATTTACTATTTCTTAATATTTTGGGTTACATATGTAGCAAAATATCTGAATTAAGTTTTCACAGCTTAGTCTCATTTGTACATAAACAATTAATTCTTTCTAATCTATACAAATTATTAAAAGTTACGTGTACCGTATCTCAATGTGAATTTTAGTGAATAGTTAAAACTATATAGGTAATATAACAGAATTAAAGTGTAAGTAAAAATCTAAGATTCAAATCTGAAGTCTAAATCCTTTGATAATTGTATAACAATGAGAAAATTAATATACCCCTCTGAGTCTTAGCTTCCTTATTTGTATTTTTATTTTTTATTGTGTTGGAATCTCACTCCGTCGCCCCAGACTGGAGTGCAGTGGCCGCTCCCGGCCACCGCAGCCTCGACCTGCTGGGC